>NW_003852444.1:12282134-12303902 GCF_000181295.1 Otolemur garnettii
TTTTTTTTTTATTGAATGGTAACTATGTGGGATTCTTTTTTTAAAAAGCATTCTTAGACATGCATTCTGAAATCTTAATGAAATGAAAAGATGTCTTTATTTTATCCTTCTCTCAAAATCATCTGGAAACATGGAGAAATAGGATGAAGGTATAAATGAAACGAGATCAGCCAGATGTTGAATCTGAGGGGGGTACATGGGAGTTTACTATGTTGTTAAAGAAGAAAATTTATAACGCATGCTCCATCAATCCATAGGACGTCAAGAAAAAAAGAGGGGAAAAGAAGCCTAGAGCAGGTAGGACAAAACATGAAAGCACATCTAAATCCAAATATGTCACTAATAACAATACATGGACAATAAATTATAATAAATGAACAACTATTCAGAGTGAAATATTATCACAAACTTTCTAAAATCTCCATTGTACGCTATTTTTAAGATACACATCTAAAGCACGAGGTGGAAAAGAATGAAAAATGTATAGCAGATAAATGCTAACCAAGAAAGAGAAAACCACCACAGTTGTACTACTATCAGGCAAAACAAAGTTTATGATAAACAGATTTTCAGTGAAAAATTAAGTCCCTTCATCATACCAAAAAACAGTGTAATTCATGAGAGAACCATACCAATTTTAAATCTGTATGCATCTAATAACACAACCACAAGATATAAAAAAGCAAATCTGACAGAACCAGAAAGAAAAATATACAAATATACAAACACAATGGAGAATGTTAACACATTCCTGTCAGTGACTTGGGATGAGCAAACGAGCCAGTGAGAATAAGAAGAGGTGAATAATAAAATTAACAAATGTGGCCTCATGAATATGTATGAAGGCAGTAAGTAGAAGATACAGCTACCTAGAAGCATATAGGGAACAAAATTGGCCATAATTTGTCCTAAAGTAGTAATATACAGAGCATATTCACTGATTAAAATGTGATTAAGCCAGAAGTCAAAATAAAACAAATATAACTAAATAAATTCTAAACTTTGGAAATTAAGAAGCAGGGCTCTGACCAAGCACAGTGGCTCATTCCTATAATCCTAGCACTCTGGGAGGTCAAGGCAGGAGTATCACTTGAGCTCAGGAGATGGAAACCAGACTTAGCAAGAGCAAACCCCCATCTCTACTAAAAGTAGAAAAATTAGCGAGGCATTGTGATGGGGTGTCTATAGTGCCAGTTACTCCTTAAACCCAGGAGTCTGCGGTTGCTGTGAGCTAGGCTGACACCATGGCACGCTACCCTGGGCAACAGAGTGAGACTCGGTCTCAAAAAACAAACAGAAAAAAGAAGTAGCAGAATTCTAAATAATCCATAGATCAAAAAGAAATCACAATATAAGTTAGAAAATATTTGGAAATAAAATAATTTGAAATGAAAATATTTTTACAGTGAGAACACTACAAATCAAAACTTCAGAAACTAGCCGGGCGTGGTGGCTCATGCCTGTAGTGCCAGTGCTATGGGAGGCCGAGGCGGGTGGATCACCTGTGCTCAGAGGTTCGAGACCAGCCAAGACCCCCCTGAGCCAAATGAGACAGTGTGAGACCCCGTCTCTACAACAACAGGACAATGAGACAGCCGGACCTTGTGATTCCAGCTCCATGGGGGGCAAGAAAACACTACAGGGGAAAAAAAAACTTCAGAAACTATGGCAGAAGAAAATTTCTAGCCTTAAATGCATACATCAGATATGAAGAGAGAACAAAAACTTCATAAGCACAGTAGCAGAAAGCTAAGACAAATGGACACTTTCCTAGAAAACTTACAAAAACTGACCCAAGAAAAATAGAATATACATGAAGCATTAAAATAATTAAATCAATGGTTTAAATTCATGGGAGGTGGGGTGGAGAGGGGTCTACCTGGGCCGTATAAACATATCACAAGCATATTCTACCAAAACCTCAAGAATAATTTCAGTATTATTCATATTGTTTCAGAGAAGAGAAAAAGAAAACGCATTAATTTATGCGGCTTCAAAACTTTGATTTCAAAATCAAACAGGATAATACAAGAAAGAAATATTTCAGGCCAACCTCATTAAAGAAAATGAATGTAAAAAATGCTAAATAAAACTGTTAACAAGCTGGATCAAATAATGTTTAACATCATAATACTACTATTAGGACCCCTTCCCCTCCCCTCTTCCTCCTCTCCCCTCCCACTTTCTAGACTATATTTGTGTTTTATCATTTGTATGAATTGAGTACATTGCATATTTTTTTCCACTATTGAGATACTTTACTAAAAAGGAGGATGTGTTCCAACTCGATCCATGTAAACATAAAAGGTGTAAAGTCTCCATCTTTTTAATGGTTGAATAGTATTCCATAGTATACATACACTACAATTTGTTAACCCATTCATGGATTGATGGGCATTTGGGCTGCTTCTACAACTTGGCAATTATGAATTGGGCTGTGATAAATATTCTGGTGCAAATGTCTTTGTGGTAAAGTGATTTTTGTTCTTCTGGATAGATACTTAGTAATGGGCTTGCAGGAGCAAATGGAAGGTCAACTTTTAATTCTTTAAGGATTCTCCATACTTCTTTCCATAAAGGTTGTATTAGCTTGCAGTCCCACCGGCAGTGAAGAAGTGTTCCCTTCTCTCCACATCCATGCCAGGATCTGCAGTTTGGGGATTTTGTGATGTGGGCTATTCTTCCTCGGGTCAGGTGGTATCTCAAAGTGGTTTTAATTTGCATTCTCTGATGATTAAAGATGATGAGCATTTTTTTATGCTTTTGTTGGCCATTCACCTGTCATCTTCAGAGAAGTTTCTATTCAAGTCTCTTGCCCACAAAGAAATGGGGTTTTTGTTTTTTTGTTCTTTTCTTATTGATAAATTTGAGTTCTTTGTAGATTCTAGTTATCAGACCTCTGTTGGAAATATAATCTGCAAAAATCTTCTCCCATTCCAAAGGCTATATGTTTGCTTTAGTTGTAGTGCTTTTAGCTTGTAGGAGCTTTTTAGCTTGATCAAATCTCAGTAATATATTTTTGGTGTTGCTTTAATTGCCAGGGGGGGTCTTCCTCATAAAATATTTACCCAGGCCAATATCTTCAAGCATTTTCCCTGCACTCTCTTCTAGTATTTTTATAGTTTCATGTCTTAAATTTAAATCTTTTATCCAATGAGAATCAATTAATTTTTGTTAGTGTGGGTCTAGTTTCAGCCTTTTACAGGTCACTAG
The DNA here is from genome assembly GCF_000181295.1 of Otolemur garnettii. NCBI lineage: Eukaryota > Metazoa > Chordata > Mammalia > Primates > Galagidae > Otolemur > Otolemur garnettii. The sequence continues at coordinate 12,285,348 of NW_003852444.1, forward strand.
CCAGTTCTCCCAGCACCATTTGTTAAATAGGGATTCTTTCCCCAATGAATGTTTTTGTTAGACTTATCAAAAATCAAATGGTGATATGTGGCTGGGTTCATCTCTAGGTTCTCTATTCTATTCCATATATCTACATCTCTATTTTTGTGCCAGTACCATGCTGTTTTAATCACTATAGATTTGTAATATAACCTGAAGTCTGGTAGTATGCCTCCAGATTTGTTCTTATTTCTAAGTATTGTATCAGCTATTTGAGGTTTTTTCTGATTCCACATACACAAAGGGTGGCAGGTTCAAACCCAGCCTGGACCAGCTAAACAACAATGACAACTGCAACAAAAAATAGCCAGGCATTGTGGCAGGCACCTGTAGTCCCAACTACTTGGGAATCTAAAGCAAAAGACTTGCTTAAGCCCAAGAGTTTGAGGTTGCTGTGAGCTGTGACACCATGGCACTCTACCAAGGGTGATACAATGAGACTCTGTCTCAAAAAAAAAGAAAGAAAGAAATTTCTTAAATCAACCAGTTTTTACTGATCTCAACCAAAAGAATGTATGCATATGTAAGTGTACACTCAGGTCTTACTTCAACTCAGTAAAATATAACCCATCGTTGTACTTGGCTATTTGTGGGAGGCAAAAAGTTGACACTCCTCCTCCCATTATGTTCAGTTTGAGACACGAAATAGAATCACGTGTGAAATGAAGAAGTATGCGGACCACTGGATGTTACGTATTGTGTCCAGAAACACTTTTAACTTGGCCTTTTCTTTCCTTCACCCTTATCTGAAACCCACGTGGGAGATGGGTCTCTCCTTTGCAGGTGTCCCTCCAAGCTCAGATGAGGTCCTTAGGAAATGCCAGTTGATTCTTAATCTAGTCACTTTACTCCGTCACTTTCCTCTTGGCCTCTGCCAAGCTAAGGGAGACCCAATACCCACTCGAATCATGTGAGATGCACACAGCTCTCTTCCTGGAATCTCGCCCAGACAGGAAAGCCATTTATTCTTTTGTCTTCTTTAAACAGGTGCTCTCAACTCCCAGAGGCACATAAGCGTCCTGGTCTCGTTATGTTGATATTTACCACGGGTACCCTTGTGAGTGTCCTCTCTCCCCACAGATGTGCCTAGACCAGTGGTTCTCAACCTTCCTAATGCCGCCACCTTTTAGTACAGTTCCTCATGTGGTGGTGACCCCCAACCATAAAATTATTTTCATTGCTTACTTCATAACTATAATTTTGCTACTGTTATGAATCGTAATGTAAATATCTGATATGCAGGAGACCCCCAAGGGGTCGTGACCCACAGGTTGAGAACTGCTGGTCTAGACTTCCCTGAATACCAGCACTGAGAAAAGCAGATTAAAAATCAGTCAAAAGTCAACAGGGAGGGCACAGAGCTCTGCAGTGGGGCCCTGAGCAACAGGGCTGAGGGGTACATCTGGAGTCTTTGACGGCGATGCCACTCACAAATCAGCATGACAGAAGATTCTATGACAAAGTGAAAGTCCATTAAACAGCCCCTCTTCGTGGGGCTTGGGAATTTTGCTGGTTGACAATCCACATATAACTCACAGACTTAATTGCTTACAATTCAATCCAGAAATCTCAATACTGTGTGAATAGCCGTGATTAAACCCCACTGAGCTCCACTACTCTCTGCTAACTGCAAAGCAACTTGAAACTCTCCACAGTTGTTCACCTACTACTCGCAGCCAAAACACTGGCTTCTGGTTTCACTGCCAGTGGTGGGTAGGAAGAATTATAATTAACAAATCAATGCGTATTTACCACCTGAGCACTCTCCGACTGCCAGGTACTATACTAAGCACTCTGGTAGATAAAAAGTCCAACGTGCTATGGCCTCTGCTCTCTAAGATCTTACAGCCTGGCAGGGAAAAAGAGCTATCGGGTGAGTAACAACCGAGAATCTCTTCAATGATGTACTAATGTCTACATTCTCCAGATAAATTTGAGGGGAGTGATCAGAATAAATGGAAATGTCAAGCAAGACTTCGTGTCGAGGGCAAGATTTTTGCCAGATCTAGGAGGCTAGTGACTGGGTGGGTGGAGAGGAGAAGCTCTTTGAAGTAGAAGGAACCTTCCAGCCTCACAAAGAGGAAGCAATTCACTCAGCTGCTGTGCCCACTTCCAGAGCCCGTGAGTTGCCGGCCCGCACTGAGTGGGAGGCGCATGAGATGACAGTCCTCCCGGCTGATTCAGATGACCACCCACTGCACTGGCTCTCCAGAAACTTGAAGAGACCAGTCACTGACACCTCAGAAAAGCACAACAAGGGTGAGAGAACCAGCCCCGGGATGAGGCCACCTCCACTCCACTGCTTCAGTGACCTTGGGCAAGCCACCTTCCTCTCTCAGGCTTCCCCTATGCCAGGCGGGACTAATAATGGTACCAAATTCATAGGGTTATTTTGCAGAAAAATAAAATAATGCATGCACACTGCTGGACCACAATCACACTTCATAAAAAGTAACCCCTGTTATTGCTTTATAGCAGCGTGTTTCAACCTTTTTTATCTCATGGCGCACTTGAACCTATCATCAAACTTCCACGACACACTTCAATTGTATTGACGAAAAAGGAACAGGCTCGGCGCCTGTGGCTCAAGTGGCTAAGGCACCAGCCACATACACCTAAGGTGGCGGGTTTGAATCCAGCCCCGACCCGCCAAACAACAATGATGGCTGCAACTGAAAAACAATAGCCAGGCGCTGTGGAGGGCGCCTGTGGTCCCAGCTACTTGGGAGGCAGAGGCAGGAGACTCGCTTGAGCCCAGGAGTTGGAAGTTGCTGTAAGCTGTGGTGCCACGGCACTCTACCCAGGGGGGACAGCTTGAGGCTCTGTCTCAAAAAATAAATAAATAAATAAATAAATAATAAAAAAGGGAACATACGGCACTTTGAATTTCTTTTGAAAATAACTGAATTAGTAATCTTTAAAATTTTTCACAGCACATCTAAGACCCTCTCACAGAACACCAGCGGATCGTGGCACACGGGTTGACAATCACTGCTCTACACAGGTTCCATATGGACGGACTTACACGGTCGCCCTCACTCCTCATACCTTCTTGCGTCTCTGAGCTCCCTTCAGGGATCTTTTTCCTTCCGGCTGAAGAACTTTTTTAACATTTCCTTCAGAATGGATCTGCTAGGAAAATATTTGCTGGGTTTTTTGTTTTGTTTTGTTTTGTTTTTTGTGGCCAGGGCTGGGTTGAACCAGCCACCTCCAGCATATGGGGCCGGCGCCCTACTCCTTTGAGCCATGGGCACTGCCCTATTTGCTATTTTTGTTTGCCCAGCATGCTTTATTTCCCTTCCCTTTTAGAGGATACCTTCGATGTGTGTGGAATTCCAGGGCCAGAAGTTCGAGGCTAACCTTACACTGTCTTCTGGCTTCCATGGTCTCTGGTGAGAAGCCAGCTGTTGATCTTACTCCTTCTCGTTTGAAAGTGGTGTATATTTCCCCCTCCTCGGCTGGTTTTAGTGTTTTTCTCCTTCTCTTTCATTGCCTGCCATTTTATTATGGCAGGTTTTGATGTATGGTTTTATTTGTATTTATCCTGTTGAGACACGTGGTGCTTAAACTCAGAGCTTCATTTTTTCTTATTAGTTTTATAAAATTCTTAGTCCTTATTTCTTCAGATATGGTTTCTGGCCCATTATCTCTCTCCCCTTTCTGGGACCCCCGTTGCAGACAGTCAGATCCTTCACCAAGTCCCTTCTCTCTTTCACACTCTTTTCTGAATTTTCCATCTTTTTCTTCTACCTGGATATTTTCTTCTATCTTCCAGCTCACTGTTCTCTTCAATCTGTTGTTAAATTTATATTATATCATATTTTTCAGTTCTAGCATGTTCTTCTTTGTAGGTTTCCATTATCTATTGAAATTTTCTACCTATTTAATTTCCTGACTATGTTACTTACTTATATTAAAGCCCTACTATGGGCTTATTTTCACTATCTGTTGTTTCTGGTTTTGGTCACATGGTCTTTTCTCTGGAGATGACCACACTCTGAAGCCCAGTGACAGTACAATTATTTTCCAAGCTAGGTCTCTAACTCTACGTACTCTACCTGCTTCTCTGAATTTAGCTCTCTTAATCCCTTCCCCTATTTTAGAGAATTCTAGGAAATTTATATTATGGTCCTTTAAACATATCATTACAATGCTACCCTTATTTCCTCATCGCATGCAAAACAGCTTTTGAGGACCTTGTAAATTGGCCTCACCCTTTCTACCCTTCCTCGTGCACATCCTACAATCCGCAAAGCTGGACACTCACCCTTGCTTGTTGCCCTGTATTTACCCACTTGCTTCCCTCTTTTTTGACCCCAGTGCATATTGCAGAGCTAGTTCCAGCATGGAGAATGCCTCTCCTCCTGTACCTATCTATCCAGATTCTATCATCTAAGTCCCAGATTAAATGACATCTTCCAAAAATTAAACCGTGAGTCCTCAGAGTCTATATTAGTCACATCCTCTGAACTCCCACAGTCGTCTGTCTGAAAGTGATTTGGTCCTGGTCCTATTTCCACCTCCAGCTAAGAGAGGATGATGCCGGGCAGCCATTATTCCTGTTTTTAAAGCTCCCTTCCCCCTTCTAGTGTCCAGGCTTCACGTTCATCCAGCATTCCCCTCAGGAAGCACCTGTCCCCACTCTCAGTCTAGGTGCTTCTAGGAAAACTAACTCCCACCCCTGGCTCCAGGGCTAGGGATTGGTTCAGGGCTGGACCAACAAAACCCATGAGCCTTTGCCACAAAACTTGTGCTGGAATGTGGGAACATACTAAGCTATAAGGTTTTTATGTTGTGGATTTTTTTTTTCGTAAACTGGCTCAGCACCCATACCACAGTGGTTATGGTGCCAGCCACATATACCAAGGCTGGCGGGTTTGAACCCAGCCCAAGCCTGCTAAACAACAATGACAACTGCAACAAAAAATCGCCAGGCATTGTGGCAGGTGCCTATAGTCCCAGCTACTTGGGAGGCTGAGGCAAGAGAATCGCTTAAGCCCAAGAGTTTGAAGTTGCTGTGAGCTGTGACGTCACAGCACTCTACGAAGGGTGACATAGTGAGACTCTGTCACAAAAAAAAAAAAAAACACCTATAAACTGAGGTCTCCCATGCCACTTAGAGAAATGGTCTAGAATGCTCTATATGGCCTGCTCTCCCCACCCCACCAACTGCCCCTTTGACCTTTAACCTTCCCATTCTCCTCACCCACTTGCCTTTGGCCACACTGGCCACTGCACTATTCCTGAGACATGCCAGGCCCAGTCCTGCCTTACTCTGTCTGCCTGGACCAACCTTCCCTCCAACACCCATGTGACTAAGTCCAGAGAGAGACTTGAAGGAATCTCTATGCAAAGCTCCCTTCCTTGGTGAGGCTCCCCCGAACACCCTAGTTCATGCTGGCACCATCCCCCAGCACTCTGAACGCCTTAGCCTGCTCTGCTCTCCCCTTTCACCAATCACTGCCTCTTTCTAATGTGCTCTATAGTTTGACCACTCATACATTTGCCGATGTAAACATCTAGTGTACACGTACACCAGAATCTAAGCTCCCAAAAGCTGCGGAAGTTTCTCTGGTCTGTTCACTGATTTCTCTCAAGCCCCAGAACAGGCCCTGGCTCAGAGCAGGAACCTCATAAATCTCTCCTGACTGTTGCACATCTTCGAACCCTCCTTTGTTTCTATAAGCAGCATCCCCATATCCCATCCTTCATTCAGGTATTTGAAAGATACTGATGTTCAGCTATGGTAAATGTTCTGTGCATGCTCTACCTCTGGGGCTACTGCAGCCCTAGCTCACCTCTGCTATCAGAAGCAGGGATACCCTGTGGCCCTGAAGCCACCCTTGCCCACCTGCTCACTTCAGAGGAAAGTCTATTAATCAGGCAAATGCGAGTTAGGGAAACATGGACTTCCACGGGCCCTGGGAAATGAGATTGAGCAAAACAGAAACTCTAGGTAAAATAAAGCTCTGGAATTTAGTAAAATTAATCTGGAGCCATAGTAAATTAGAAGCTCAGTGTGGTCAAAGGGCCTCCTGATGTCAACATGTAAATGTTAACCCAAAATGCCACGCTTTGTCACTCTGCAGGTCATTTCAGGTTTATATTTCACGTTATCTTCAAAATAACTCTAAGAAAGGAATCGTTTCCATTTGGGGAGATAAGGAACTGCTGATATTCAGTGAGAAGAAAGGTGTGAGAGAAGCCATCCAGCCATGTGGTGAGCCTGGAACCAGAGCTCATGGGTTTAGGACAGATTTTCCTACTGGGTGTTGGAAGCCTGGGGGTGTGGACAGTGAACCTGAGGCGCCTGAGGCCACAGCACAGAAATGATGTGTCTCCCCAAAACATCAATTCTAGCACATGGTTCAGAAAAATAAAAAATGTCCTTTTTACATTAAAAGAAATGTGGGTTTTGCATAAAGCACAATGCAAAATATTTGCAGGAATTATTAAGATAGGAATATTCAGCTTAAGACAAATTTCCATCCTTACAAAAGTCCATTTAGAGCTTTCCAACACCCTTCCACCACCCCTACCTAGCTCTTACAATAATTAGCTGTGTGACTTTGGGCAAATTACTTAACTTCTCTGAACCTAATTTTTCTTACTGGTAAAATGAAGCACAAATGCCTTCCTCACAGGATAGTTGTTATAAACATTAAATTAAGATACATAAAAGAAGCTCCCAGGGCGTGCCTGTGGCTCAAGGAGTAGGGCACTGGCCCCATATATCGGAGGTGGTAGGTTCAAACCCAGGCTCAGCCAAAAACTGCAAAATAAAAATAAAAATAAAACCTCCCAAAACAGAGCCTGACAGAAAAAAAAAAGACATCCATTTTTGTCATTATTATGTTAGAATATTTTTTAAAACACGTGGACATCAAGAAGTAATCATCCCTTTAAAGTCCCCAAACTCCTAATATGTCCAATTTAAGCTTTCACTTGAGAAGCAAGAACTGGGAAAGATTTAGAGGACAGAAATTGCAAAAATGGCTAGGGATTAAAGAGCAGAATGTTTAAGGAAAGGTAAAGGAACTGGATTGTCTTTGAACTTGAAGAGAAAAGAACAGAAAGAAACTTAGAACCTTCACAAAACAAAGAAAAGGGCTCAGCAGTTGTCCATCTCCACCAGGGCTGGGAGAAGACACCATGATGCCTTCATTGTGGGGGCGGGGGGGGGGAGGGCTGTGGATTAGGCACCAGAGGTGTTTGTGTGGCTTTTAGGAATCTCAGAGCCACAAAGAGTGGAATCCATTTTCCTAAAAATTTCCTTGGAGGAGGAAAGGTCCTAAAAACCTCACTACAGAAGCATAGATGAGAAGAAGCTGGTCTTAAGCAGAAAGCGTGGTCACCTACACAGTGGGGTTTGATGCGCTGTAAGCGGAAATTTCCCACATTATCTTCTCCCCAGCCCTGCCTGGCTGCCCCACCTTCTTGTCTTGCTTATTACTTCCCACTAAACTCTACGTTCCTACCAGGGATGAAGGCTACCTGGAAGGCAGTCTTCACACCCTAATCCCTTTAAATAAGCTCCCATCACTCAGGAAAGGAACACAGAAGGATGTTTTGAAACCTAGACAAGATAAAGGAAGGGACACTGCCCAGCTAAGGTACCTAGAGAAAGCATGCATGGACTGCCAGGAACAGCACCTTGGTGACACCTGAGGAGCTCAGCTTGGACAGGACAGGGAGACAAAAGTTAATTCCTCACCAATCCTCTGCTCATGCTGTTTAGGCTGGCTCTGTCTCCTCAAGTGGGAGCTCCCTGAAGGCAGGGACATTGTCTCGTTGATGGTTTTATTTCCAGAGCCTAAAAGAGCACCTGGCCACCCTCCCAGGCAGGTGGGACAGAGGCATGCGGCACCCTCCCAGACAGGTATATGGAGGCATGAGGTCACGCTCCCACATCTACTGCCAGATCCTTGGGTCAGCCCTGTAGCTGCACTTGTGACCTTGCGGTCCCAGGGACTGCTCCCAGGCTCCAGTTCCAACCCTGAACTCAGAACGTCTCTTCCTCTCTGGGCTCTTTCCTCAGCACCCTCCCCCAGCCCATCTCTCCAGTTCTCCCACGGCCTCTTCCTCCTGTTTCTGCCCTGATCCTTCCCCTGGATCTGCCCTGATCCTTCCCCTGGATCTGCCCCAGATCTCTGTCTCTCCCCAGTACCCTGTGCCCAGCTCCATCCTCCTCTTCTCCCAGATCTGTCACAGCTCTTCTCCCACCCGTTCTGCCTTGCCACCCACTCTGTCCCCAGGCTGGTCCTCTGACTTCTGGCTCCATCCTGCTCTCTCCCCTGTCTGTCCCCAAGGGTGGAACCATAGCTGTCTCTTTAGGAGGGGAGAGGTGAGACTATTCATGGGGCCGGAACCATGATGTCCATCCCCTTTCCTAACTCAGGGAGCGGGAGGGCCTGCACTTGCCAGCACCGGGTACCTGGGAGGTGTTTGATGAACACACAAAGGCACGGTAAACCCCTGAGGGAACGATGCATGCTGCTGGGACCAACCTGTAATAACATGATACTAGGAGGCTGAGGAGCAGAGAGGACGAGGCAGCCTCACCCTAGAATATTCTGCAGCATTGAATATTTCTCAGGTTTGAATAAACATTGTATTTGATCCCTGCTTCCTGGGGACAGGGGCTTTGCCATCACCCATGAGGAACCAGGGTGGTTTCCACAGCTCAGGAGGTGACTGGCTATTGTTTTAAATGCCAGGGAGAACAATGGTGCTGAAAAGCGGCACCCCATCTTGAAGTTCCTGGCCCCTCAAAAACTCCCTCTAGGCAAAAACACAGTAAGGGAACTCCAATATCTGTAGTCCCCAGAAACCCTGGGCCAAGTCTTCTGCAGTCAGTAAGCATGGCCCTGAAACCTCTGCAACACACGCCCAGATGTGGAGGGGGAGCTGTCGCTGATAAGGGAACCTGGCTGCTTCTGCCTCAGCTCAGCGGCTCTGGCAGGCAGATCGGGGCGCCCAGGAAACCCGGGGTGGGGAGGAGGCTGGGCACAGTGGATGCAGGATTTCCAGGAGCTGGGCCAGCTGGGACCAGGAGGCTCGCGTCAGTGCGGAGTTTGAGTGTGGAGGGAGTGGGCTGAAGCGACAGCAGCAGGGCGCAGACTACAGCCCTCTGATTCCACCGCAGTCGGGAGGGGTCCAAAGTGGAGGCCAAGGGAGCCTGCCCCAAGGCCTGCAGTGTGGGGCACCGCTCGGGACACCTTGCTGCTGTGACACCTGAGCTCGCAGGATGACTTGGGGGGCCTGGGAGGTGCGATCCCCCTGCCTACTCTCTATCCCGGTCCTCAGTGCTCCTCTGAGTCACACCCGCGTCCCTCCCTCCGGGAAGGGGGCGCAGTATGACCCGCTATTAGCACGATGCAGGTCATATCTCACCACTACCACCAACCCTAGTTCTCCGGAAAAGAATCCGCACACGCTGCCAGAGTATTCTGGCTCTAGCGGTGGCCCTGCCACGTCAGGCCCGGGCTCATCCACCGCACGCAGCCCAGGTCATTAAGACATTCTCGATCTGCGACCTGCGCGCCTTGCGTGGGTACTCGCTGGGTGGCCTTCTCCCAGCCCTGGCCGCCGCAGGGGAGCGGGCGGGGACCCACGCATGGCGCGCTCCTGCCCCCTGCAGGCGGATTCAAGAACTGCAGGCTGATGTCAGAACGGAGCCCCAGGGAGAGTCCTGCCTTCCCGCTCATCTCCCAGCACCGCACAGCCAGAGCTGGCGGCCCCACGCCCAGGCGAGTCGGCAGCTTGCAAATGGAGAGAACAGGCCACGTAGAAAACGACAGCGAAGGGAGCAGAACAGAGCCAGGGAGCTCGCCAACCTTGCCTGAAAAGTGTATCAACAACCCCTGCAGTCTACACGCCCTCCGCAGGTCACAGAACGGCTCACAGCCACTGGACATCACGTTCTCTGAACATTACCTTGCAGCCGGGCCACCCTGAACAGCAGGGCAGGGGTGGAGCAGGTTCGGCTCCTTCTGTGCTACAGATGAGAAAGTGGAAACCCAAGGCGGTGGTGTCCCTGGCCCACAGTCACACAGCAGGAGTGGAATGAACCTAGCACAGTGTCTGCTTCCTTGGCCGGGGCTCTAACACACGGTATTAAGTGAGTGCCTCTGTCCTAGACCCAGCCCGTCAGGTGTGATCTAGGGGAGGCTAGGTGTGGCTGTGGTCTGGACTCTCTGTAATAGACGGAGGAACATGTTAAATAGAGATGACAGAGGTCTGAGAAAACAGGAGTGTCTTAGAACATGGAGGTCCCCTTCCAGGGCAGCAAGGGGACAGCTTCTGCTGCCAGGCTAGAGTTCAGAGGGTTGCTGGCTTACTGACATGCTCTTGCTTCCCAGCAAATGATCCTGGTTGCCATTACTAGGGAAGAGCCAAGGTCATTGGATAAAGGCAGCCAGACACCCTGGGCACACCAACGCTAGACTTCCTCTTTGATTATGGAATCCTCTTCCCCTTCTTCCCTGGCAGGTCATCCTGTGTCAGTTTTCCCAACCTTCTGTCTGGCTTCTCCCATCCTGTGTGTGTTTGTCCAATCTCCTGCAGCCCCTACCCTAACCACTGCCCAGTGCTGCTCCTCCCCCTAGGCTATGGCTGCGCCAGGGCCAAGGGCATGGCTGGCCCTTCCAAGCGGGATTAAACTGATTGGAAAGAAGCAAACTCATCCCTCATCCCTGTCTCTGAGTCAGCCACAAGTGATAGCAAAATGCATCCTGCTCTGGACCAAGAAGCGGGTGACAAATGGGCGACTTGTTCTTCCTCTAGTTTTTTTTTTAATGCTTAGAGAGGAGAGGAGGAATATTTATTAGTACGGAAATGAGACTTGTCGGAGCCTATGAACAGCCCCACACATGTCTGGTCTCAAGGAAGAGGAAAGACAAGTTAAGGAATCCAAGACCCTTGTGAGCCATGAAGCAGTCTCTCCAGAAATAAAATGTGCACCCAAGCAGGGGCTCCAATCAAACGCTTCCACCACCTAGAGAGAGGAACTGCCAGAGGAGAAAATGAAGCCCCACTCCCACCTCCACCCTCGGCCTCTGCTGCACTGTGCTCAGCCTGGCCCTGGTCCTTGCCCCCTGACCAAGTTTTGCCATCCCTGACCCCTCACTGCCACCCTGGGGCCAGAGGGATAAGGGAGCTTGGGAAAGGGCTGAACCAGCCCCTAGGAGCTTCCTGCAGCAGGTGCTACCTTAGGGGAAGCTCTGGGAGCTTTACCCCCATCCTTGGGACATCCATGGTCTCAGGACAGGTCAGGCACTCTCCTCAAGGCTATCCCCATCCTCCTCCCTCAGCCACCCAAGGATTACCCCCCCCCCCATGTATCAAAACAGTGCTGGGCCCCATCAGAGCAGATAGATGAGTGAGACCCTGCCCTTGACCTCATAGAACTGTCATGACTGATAGAGATGATTAATAAGCCAAAGTCACGTTTCTGTATCTCCTAATTCAGAAGAATTTTCATGCAATGATCTCATCTTAGGTCCTAGGTAAGAGCTGGTTTACAAATCTTCATGGCACAGAAAAGGAAATTGAGTCTCAGAGCCTGACCAAGACCTCCACTCCATGCTCCCCCGACTCTCCCTCCCATAGCTGAATGGCTGAGGTCGGCCAGTTCCAGAGTATAAGTGATGGGTGCCCAAGACAGACACACAGCCACCAGAGGGGTCCTCAGGTCTGAGGACGTGGACTGACTTTCCACTCACAGTAGCTTCTCACAAACCTGAGATTCCCTGGGGAAAGTAGCGCAGACTAGAGGACAGGAGAGACAGCCCCAGTTTGTGAACACGGAAGCAAACTGGAAAAGTGAGGCAGCCCAGGGTCCTCACTCCTGCTATCCAGGGCTACCCTCTGCGAAGGCAACCCCACCCACCACTCCTGCCAACCTCTGTATAGCAGGGGAGGCTGGGAAATGTCGTCTAGAGAATCTTCCTAGGTAAATGAGAAGACTCGGGCCTAAACTTGCCCTCTCTGGTCCTCTCTGCTCCTTCCCCACCACCCCACCCAGGGCGAGGCCCCTGAGCCCCGCAGTTCGGCAGCCGTGGCTGTCCCAGGCTGGTGCGCGGGCCTCTCCTGTCCCCTGGTGGACAGACTGCAGCAGTGCAACCACGTCCCTGTGCCACCCAGATGCAATCATCTTTCCCCCACGGCCTGCCTGCCAAAGAGCAAAAGTAGACACAGTACCTGAGCCCTACACCACCATAGTGAGATTGATTCGGGGGTGGGTGCTCTCTCCTCCTTCACTCCTTCTGCAGATCAGGACCCCTCCTTTCTGACTCCAGCATTCAGAAATTGTCTGGCTTAGCATCCAGCTCCTCTATGTGGCTTGTGCCCTTCCCCGGACACTGCAGGGCCTCCTCTGCACCAGGACCCCTCTTTTCTGGGTCTCCTGCCTGCCAGTCTAGTCTCCTTACCCGCTGAAGGCCCTAACTTCAGATAAGGGGCTGGCCTGTTCTCCGATACATGCGCCTCTGTGGCCCCCAGCTTGGAGGCTCTGCTTCTCTGGGTGTTCTGGGTTTGGACTGGCCTCTGGCTCACCTGACTTCAGTTTAACTAACGCTGACCAAACAGCATTGTTTAGCAGGCCTGGTGCTAGCAGCGGGAAGAATAACAGAGATGGACAGCCTCCAGACTGGTCACCCAGGGAAGGTGGGTGGGTAGGAACCACCAGGGCAGAGCGCTGGGTACTGAACCAAGGGGCTCTGAGAACAAAACCTGGAAGCCACAGAGGGCAGCTTTGTGGGGAAAGTGCCAGGACTACCACAGGGACGGGGGTGGCTGGCTATAATGGCCCAAGCATGGAGCTATCTCTGCCTGCATTACTCTCACCCTCACCCCGGCACCAAAGTTAAACTGTTATCCCACTTTGAGAGGTCTACAGAGCCTCAGAGCATCAGGGTGGCCAGCCCGGGTCCCATGGCTAGTGAGGGACTTGAACCTGGGGCCATCTTCTTTGCACCATGTCTGTTTCCCTAGCAGAAGGCAGAGCATGGGCGAACATGTGGAGGCTGGAAGTGGCAGCACACTTGGGGATGGCAGGGTTTCCAGGCAGGCTGTGATAGCACTGGGAGTACATGCTTTTGCAACAGGGGTGACAGGACCTGCAGTTTCAGAGCTACACCGAGGGTGGAGAGGAGGGCAAGACTAGGAGTGGGTGACCAGATAGCCCCACTGACCCCACCCTTCTGTATGGCAATAGGATCCTTGGGGTTTATCTCAGTTCTGAGCCATCCTAAATAGAAACTACATTTCCTTCCTGATAGAAGTAGCTAGGTAGCCAGGGGTATGTGAGCAGGTCCTATGTGAACAACTTCTGGGTGATACTTTCAAAGGAAGGAAAATGCCTTCCCCACTTCTCTTACTTCTGCCTGCTGGCTGGATTGCAGATTGTGTGACAAGGGTTATGAGTTCACATAAACAAGGGCAACACCACAGGGACAGCAGAGCACAACACCAAGACACTACAGAGTTGTGGTGTAGTCCCAGGACCCCTTATAGCCAGGTTGTTACTTATGAAAGAGAAATGAACTTCTCTTGTGTTTAAGCCCTTACTTGTGTTCTCTGTTACAGCAGCTGAACCTGACTTCTAGCTAACACAGAAACTATTGCAGGGGCCTCAGCCAGAAGGTGAAGTCTGAGGCCATGGCAATGGGGGTGGGTGGTCCTCAAGATGCAGACAGCTCCCACAGGGCTTAGCCTCTGACAGCAGCATGGGGGTATTGGAGACAGGCTGTTCCTTACTACTTCTTTGTCATTTGACTCCTGGATCTAACTTCCTGCTCATTCATCTTCCCTTCTTCAGGACTTCCCCTTTCCCTGGATCCAAAAAAACAACTGAATCAAGAGCTCTCCTGCCTCTGCCCCTCTCCCATGCTTCTCTCGGCCAGGTGTCACCTGCAGCCCCACACCACCTCGGCCTGGCTATCTTGAAGTTTCTTTTATAGACTCTGCACAAACAGCACCTGCCCCAGGAGCTTCCCTGACTCCTCTGAGCCAGGTTAGGGCTCTGACTTCCATATTCTCCCTGTGTCCTGCATTCTCTCTGTTCCACCACAGGCTTCTCTGTCCTGTGACTGTTCGCGCTCAGGCCCATTTGCCTCACTTAATCAGGAGCTCCTGAGGGCAGAGGCCATATTTGTCTTTAGATCTCAATGCCTTACATAGTGCTTAGCGTATGATGGATACCCAAGAAACACTATTATGCAGGATTTTCCTTTATTTCTCCTCCTCAAAACCACCTCCTGGCTCCCCATTACCATTCCTCCTTAGCAGGTTCCACCCATCTGAGTTGCAACACTTAGATGAAACAAAAGCAAACAGGCCAGCGTGGAGAAGTGAGACCTCTCCAGGTAATATCAGGCAGCTTCCCTCAGCCGCCCTCACCACACTCTGATTCAGAATTTCCATTATCAAAAGGTAACAGGTTTCTGTAATCTTACTCCCCATTTGGGCAGAAAAACATGAAGCAAGCTTTCTCAAGGATGTTTAACTTGAAATATTCCATACCTTAAAATTTAGGGCTCCATTTCAGAAATGATTCAGCCTTAGATGAAAGAAGACAAATGTCACTATTTTATCAAGAGAACGTTATGAAACACCACGCACATCAAATCTCCATATACCTTTTCCTCCTAATGCGGCAAAATGATACCTTTATCGCCATTCAATCAAAGGCTCGCTAAGTCGGTGCAGGGAGACGGGACTGCAGCCGTAATCATCGATGTTTCTGGCAACCCCTCGCGCCAATCTACTGCACAGCACCGCCATTACAAACACACGAAAGGCTTCCTCAATTTCACTCCCCATCATCATCACCCACAACCGACATTTATTGACTGCCAGTTATATGCAGGACACTTTGCCAGGTATAGGAAAAGAAAACTTGAAATTTCTCAAAGATTTTGCAAGGGGGAAGATCTGTACCTTAGAAGTAAGTTATCTGCCTCTGAAAAGTCACATATAGGAAAAAAGAAGACAACTTGTTGAGAATTTCATCAAGAAAGATGATATAGACCATTAAACACTGTCAGATTGCTCTGTGGGCAATTGTTGCCAAATGCAGGAAAATGATGTCCTCGTAATTCCTCAACTGCATGGTAACCTAGTCAATGTGGGCAGAGCAAACCTGCTGCAAAGCATCAGTATCTCTTCCCACCCTCACCTAGCCTGCCCAATACAAATGGGAAAAATACATTTCAAGGATCTTTTTCTCCATTTGGTACTAAAAATGTGCAAACTGAATCTGTTTCAAAATCCAGAAAGTCTAATGAGGTCTACTTATCTCCAAAATTAGTTACACACAGAATTAAAACAAGTGCAGTATCTCTAGGAAGAAAGGGGGGAGAGACAGAGCTGCATGAACACAAACGCTCTGCTGCCTTTTTTAGCAAGTTCAGAAACATGGTGGGAATGGGTGGCATCATCCTGCCCTTGCTCACTGAGTCACGGCCAGCTGTGTGAAGCCCTCATCAGTGTTTCTTAAAATCTCTTTCCACATTCAAATCACTTAGCATTGATACAAGCAAGAGATCAAAATTTATATTTTACTCATTTGTACAAGAAAACTTGAAGAAAAATTTTTCGGTGTTTTGAATGGGAGTTTTATGTGTCTGACATGCACCATTTCTATAGCAAGCATCTGTCTACTTGTTTGTGTTTAATGTGGAGAAAGAGGGCCTCTATTCCCATTTGGAATGCAGAGCTTGAGGGAGACCAAAAACAAATTCTTCATTGTAAAAGGGGAGAAAACTGAGGTCCAGGAAGGGGCCTGGCCTGCACAGTCTCGATATGTGATGCAAGGACAGCAGCAGGAGAGTCTGGTCAGGACCCTAAGGCCTTACTCTGGGCTTCCTGGGCACCGAGGTGGGGCTCAGACCCCTCTTTCCTCTCCAAGCCCAACTTCTCACAGAAACACTGGGTTCCGTCCCCCTTCACCCCACCTCTCTGCAAAGGAGCTGCAACTTCTCATGCAACCAGGTCTCTAAGCCCTGAGCAACTGGGGCTCCATGGTCCTTCCATTGGAGCACAAAGCCACACTACAAACCCAGCAGAGCACCAGGCCCTGGCACACCTCTTGGGGAGAAGAAGGGAAGAGGTCGTCTGTACATTTTCTTACTGCTGACTCAGCCTTGTAAGCTCCCTTTATCCACCCTATTCTTTAACCAATATACCATGTGACACTGTTGAATGTGTACTGAGTCCTGCTGCACCATGGGTGGACACCCAGATGGGATGGGATGGGTGACTGTGATTGTGGTAAGGCCACCTTGTGTCATACAGAGCAAGTTAGCAACAATAATTGGTGAAAAACTCAAGCCCCAGTCTCCCAACCTGCTACATTGTTATAACTTACTTCAAAATACTTTAGCATAGATGGTAACACACACACAAACATATATCACTGTTATACATGTATAGCCTAGGGGGAGATATTTAACATTTAAATTTCCTTAATGGAAAATATACACTCCAGGGGTAGGTAGTTAGCATTTGAAATACTCTCAAGAAAATCACACACTCAAGAGGCAGCTCCTTAAAAGCATCTCAACCAACTTGATTTCTGATCAACACTACAACTTTTGTTAATTAGTATAACGGATGTTAGAAGATATTTTCATTGCTAACATGAGTACAGTGCAAGCTTTGAATTGGATAAACATTTCGCAGACGTTCTTACCCGTGTGTGAATGGAGTGTGAACCCACTCTGAACCCAGTAGCTTATGCCCTTCAGGAGAATAGTCATCCAATCCCAACTAGGACGTTAACTGAATCTTCTGCTCAAGCATTTCTTCCTCTACCCAAGGATGCAAAGTGCTCAGAAAAGAACCCAAAGGTCAAGGAGCTGGGATATCATGGAGCTTACATGAGCGGATTTTATGACCCTTTTTGCCCCAATTTCCTAATAAACTTTTGTGCACATAACAGAATTCATTCTGGATTTACTTTCACTTGAGCATATCACAAGGTACAAAATTTAGCAAGCAAAGAACAAAAACAGGCTCGGCGCCAGTCACATACACCTAAGGTGGCAGGTTCGAATCCAGCCTGGGCCTGCCAAACAACAATGACGGCTACAACCAAAAAATAGCCGGGCGTTGTGGCGGGCGCCTGTGGTCCCAGCTACTTGGGAGGCTGAGGCAGGAGACTCACTTGAGCCTAGGAGTTGGAGGTTGCTATGAGCTGTGATGCCACAGTACTCTACCCAGGGGGATAGCTTGAGGCTCTGTCTCAAAAAAAAAAAAAATCTATAATCCTCAGCTATCTCCTAATAAGTAACTTATATCAAGCAAAAAGAACCTAAAATAGGGAGTGACCCCATAGGCTTGGGTAAGTTTACAGCACTACTCACCGCTCTCTCCTCTAAAAAAAACCTATTCACAACACATTACTAAGGATTTCCCTCCTTCGTGAGCAGAATCAGGATTCAAAATTCTGAATTCAGAATTCACTTTCACAAGCTAGAACACAGACTTAATTCATTTAGATGAAACTTCGCAGAGGTAAGTGTGAAGTCCCACAGTCAAGTTCACAAACTGTCAATCGCAAAATCATAAAATAGGATGAGAGATGGAGTTTGTGGCCTACGTGCATCATAGTCTATGGATGATGGTTTAAATAGAAGTTTACAGAGTCAACAGAGAAGATGCCCAGGAAAAACCAGATGGCATCTAAAGATCAAGGGAAAGCAATTTCACAGCATTCTGCCCTGGTCAAACCACATTCTGGGTTCCATATTTTAAAAGTCATTTTGACAAATGAGAATATTTCCAGAGGAGAGTGATCAGGTGGACAGGGAGTCTTCCAATGATAAATTCCATGTAAGTAAAGAAGTCATGAGATTTATCCTGGAAAAGAGACAACAAAGGGGAGATCGACATATATTTAAACATCAAATAGCTAAGGGCTTTTTTATGAAGAGAGAGTTTTATAAATTTTCTAGGGAGTAAAAGACAGATTTCATCTAAACAGAATGGAGAACTAGAGATAGTTAGAATTGTCCAGCAATGGAAGATGCTGGCTTTGGAATAATCACTCTCTTATGCAGGAAGTATAATTCACCATCCTTCCCATCATCACTGTCATCATCATCACACCATCATCACCATCACGTCCACCGTCACCATCATCACACCATCATCACCATCACGTCCACCGTCACCGTCATCATCATCACACCATCATCACCATCATGTCCACCATCACCATCGCGTCCACCATCACCATCATCATCATCACACCATCATCACCATCATGTCCACTGTCACCGTCATCATCATCACACCATCATCACCATCCTGCCCATCAGCACTGTCATCATCATCGACCGTCATCACCATCATGTCCACCATCATCATCATTGCACCATCACCTCCATCATCATCATCACACCATCATCACCATCATATCCACCATCACCATCATCATCATCACACCATCATCACCATCACGTCCACCGTCACCGTCATCATCATCACACCATCATCATCATCACGTCCACC
>NW_003852444.1:12304037-12324726 GCF_000181295.1 Otolemur garnettii
TCATCATCATCACACCATCATCACCATCATGTCCACCATCACCATCATCATCATCACACCATCATCACCATCACGTCCACCGTCACCATCATCATCACACCATCATCACCATCACGTCCACCGTCACCGTCATCATCATCACACCATCATCACCATCACGTCCACCGTCATCATCATCATCACACCATCATCACCATCATGTCTACCATCACCATCATGTCCACCATCATCACAACCATCATCAAAATCATCACCATCATCACCACCACCACCATTTTCACCATCCCTCCTTTATAGGTATGGATATTATTACTGAAACAAGTTAACTAACTCACCCCAAATCACAATGCTCCTTTGAAAAGCCACATCTGGCCAGGCTCAGTGGCTCAGACCTGTAATCCTAGCACTCTGGGAGACCCAGGTGGGAGGATCACTTGCGTTCAGAAGTTTAAGAACAACCTGAGCAAAAGCAAGACCCCCATCCCTACAAAAATAGAAAAATTAGCCAGCATGGTAGTATACTCCTGTAGTCCCAGCTACTCGGGAATCTGGGGCAGGAGAATCACTTTAGCACAGCAGTCCAATGTTGCAGTAATCATCACTCTAGTCCAGGCAACAGAGCAAGACGTTGTCTCAAATAAATAAATAAATAGCCACTCCCAACACTGCCATCCTGTTATTATTCTCAGTTATCCAGGAAGCTATCTCTTTTCTCCCCAACCTTGACTAGAGTGATACAAAGTTGAGTTGGGGGTCTAACTTGAAGCCTCCCTCTGCTACTTCTCTCTTTGATATTAAGCAAACTTCATTAGGTCTAATCCTCAGTTCTACTTACCAGTCACACAACCTCAGGCAAGTTACTTAGCCCCTCCATCTCTCAGTTTCTCACCTACAAGGCAGGGGTCATGAGAAGAAATTTCTCTCTGAGTTTTTTGTGGATTAGCTGTGCCAAGGCATATGCACTACTACTAAGGTGCCAATGCCCAGTGAACACACGATAAATGTTGGCTAATTATTACCCACTCCTAGTGCACTGAGCACTGTGAGGGCACAGTGCGAGAGGTGGCCCCTATCCACAGTGCGAGAGGTGGCCCCTATCCACAGTGCTTAGTTAGATCTGCCTGCAAAGCTGCCTTCTGACAGGAAGCCCACCTCAAATACCTGAGGGCCAAAAACCGTTATAGGGGTATATAAGACTGGCAGTCTCCCTGGGAATAAATTTCCATTCCAGATACTCAACTTTCAAATGTAGCCTCCCTACAATTAATCTTCCTGAAAATGCCTACAGCAGAGGCCTCTCCAGATTTCCCTTCTCCCCCTTCACAGAAGAAAGTCACACTTTTCTCACCTGCCCAGAATCTCACTGTGCTTTTCACATCCTTATCCCCAGATGAAAACCTCTGGGGCACCAAATAAAAGAGCAATTTTGAGACATTGGTTTTCACGAGGTGAGGAAATAAGTGACTCCATTTTCTTTTTACACATCATGTGATTTTTCAATTCTTTGCTTTCCACAAAAATTGAAGGACAATCTAATCGCATTGTTAACTACTAGATGGCTAAAAATAATTTTGAATGACAGATATGGTATGATTTAGGGCTCAAAAGGTTTAAACGAAAGTGAAAGAATTGAAAAGATAGAACAAAATTTCTGCCTTCTCTTATCCTCCTCTTTATGTGAATAAATTCACTCAATACTCACAGCTATAAAATTACAAAAAAGCCAAATACATACTGAATCCTGTCTCATTCAAGCAATAAGCAATATTTGTCCATATGCATACCTGACTTAAGGTGCCGGTTGCATCGATCTCATGAAGAAACATTTCTATATTTTAAATATTTTAAAAATATAATTATATTTGTGATCTTTATTATTTTCATATCAATAATCACAAAAATCACTCAGTCCAGAAGAAATGTGTTCAATGTTTAGGGAGTTATGATCCCAGAAAGTAAAATTTTATTTTGCAAACATATTTGTGTTGCTGAGAAGTCTGAGAGGATGATCAGTAAAACACTTTTAAAGGTAAAATCAGGATAAAATTATTTAGGAAGAAGTGATACAGAAAAAGAAAAGGGTTCAAAGACAAAAATGATGTAAAGTTTCAAATGTGTAAAGAAGTTGTATATGTGTTTTTAATGAATGATGATGGGTCTCAATACAAAGGTATTTAGATTATATATTGAATACATTTTTAAAATAATGTAAGTTTTATTTTTTTAGTTTTCTTTTTAAATAAAAATATTTTCTATATGTTAGAAATTGTCTTTTGCAATCATTTAAATTTGTTTCAAAAATGTTTATTAGTAAACTTAAAAATGTTCTACAAGACATATCATTTTTCAGAATTATTTTAACTAAAAGGAGGTAAAGACTACTGAGGTGAAGGCTGCTCATCTCTCATCTTTTCCAAGGAAACTATCTATAAATTTACACAACGAATTCTGCCACTCATTTCCCTTCTTTCCCTATTAGGTAAGAATCACTGTCCTCTTCAGTGAAAAGGAGAGTCTGGGAGACTTTAGATTCCAGAAAGGTGAAGACCAAAATAACCTCAAGCTTCATAGAAAGTCTGGGAAAAGGGGCGGTGCCTGTGGCTCAGTGAGTAGGGCGCAGGCCCCATATACCAAGGATGGTGGGTTTGAACCTGGTCCCAGCCAAACTGCAACAAAAAAATAGCTGGCCTTGTGGCGGGTGCCTGTGGTCCCAGATACTCAGGAGGCTAAGGCAAGAGAATCACTTAAGCCCAAAAACTGGAGGTTGCTGTGAGCTGTAATGCCACAGTGCTCTACTGAGGGTGACAAAGTGAGACTCTATCTCTAAAAAAAAAAAAAAAAAAGTCTGGGAAAATATGGCAAAAAATATTTTCAAAATGTAGAGCTAGCTGAACTCATAAGAAAAGGGAAGGAGGCTCAGCGCCTGTGGCTCAAGTGGCTAAGGCATCAGCCACATACACCTAAGGTAGTAGGTTCAAATCCAGCCCGGGCCGCCAAAACAACAATGATAGCTGCAACCAAAAAATGGCCAGGCATTGTGGTGGGCGCCTGTGGTCCCAGCTACTTGGGAGGCAGAGGCAGGAGGCTCATTTGAGCTCAGGAGTTGGAGGTTGCTGTGAGCTGTGATGCCATGGCACTCTACCCAGGGGGACAGCTTGAGGCTCTGTCTCAAAAAAAGAAAGAAAAGGGAAGGAAGAATTCCCAGGTGGGAATTGAAGTCCATGGCAGACAGGTTTGCACAGACTCTCCTGCTGCCCCCATTAAGTCTGAGCTGTTAATCTCAGTAACCAGGAGATTCCTATACCCAAGTTTAAGAAATGAGAATTTATAAAGTACAAGGTGGAAAGATGGTGCTAAGATTCCTTCATGAAGCCAGAGGTCTCAAAGAGATGCAACCGCAACAGAAGGGGTGGATTGGAACAATTCATTCACTAGCACGAGGAGACTGTAAGAAAATTCATCTGCTCCTTCCTGGTTTATCAGAGAAGTCTCCCCAGAGAACTCTAGACATTAGGGCTCTGACTCACAAAGGTTTAGGGTTTAGAATGTCAGAACTCCCACATGGAGAAATTATTAACATAAAATTGGTACCGTGGCAAGAGACAACCCAGGAAGCCCAGAAGAAGCAAACACAAAACAACCCTGAAAGTCCATGCACATAACACCACATAAAGTCCCATAGAAGAT
This sequence comes from Otolemur garnettii, assembly GCF_000181295.1. Lineage (NCBI taxonomy): Eukaryota > Metazoa > Chordata > Mammalia > Primates > Galagidae > Otolemur > Otolemur garnettii. Next base: position 12,307,725 of record NW_003852444.1, read on the forward strand.
GACGGGTCAAAATCTAAAACCAAAATTCACAATTATAAGGAAATTCCTACCATGAGTGAGAGTCAGCAGACAAACAAGAAATTAGAAACCCAACAATTTCAGAAAAAGGAAAAGTTGACAGAGACTATAAAACAAAAATATTTTTTAAAATTAGACACAAAAGAAATAAATTGAAAGTATAAAGGGGACATACAACACAAAAGAAGAATGAGCTATTTGGGGAAAGACGTCAAAGAAAGCGCAGGCTAGAATGATGGGAAATGCCTTTACTCTGCTTCCCCCAGCCCAGAGTCTTGCTCTGTTGTCCCAGTAGAGGACAGTGCCATCATCATAGTTTACTGAACCTCCAGCTCCTGGACTCAAGTGATCCTCCTGCCTCAGCCTCCCGAGGAGCTGGGACCAAAGGCTCCTTCCATAACACTTAGCTAGTTTTTCTATTTTTAGTAGAGATGGGATCTCACTCTTGCTCAGGCTGGTCTCCAACTCATGAGCTCAAGTGATCTTCTGGCCTCAGCCTCCCAGAGTGCTCGGAATACAGGTGGTAGCCACTGTGTCTCGCTGAGAATTTAATTTCTGTATGTTTTTCAAATAAACTGTCTTCAGGGGGAAATCTGATAAACTTTGCTGATAAGACTTTACTTCAAGTCGCATTCTGGTAAAAGAATTCATCTCTAATGGTAAAACTGCAAGTACTAGAGACAGGAAGAGACAAGGGGAGATTTCAACCCCCTCCCTGCACACTTCTGCTCACACTTAAACCACCCCATCTAGCCTCTTACTGAGCTAGGACCTAAAAGGGACAACTGGAAAGGGAAGAAATGGGACTAACCCATGCTGAGAAGAACCAGCCGGGCAGCCTGCAGCAAGCCCGCAGAAGATCTGGGAAACAAAAAACAAGACTAATTTAGGCTCTAACCATAACTCCAAGCCACCAAGAGCAGCTGTTACCCTGCTGTCCCCACCCTCCTGCCCTGCCTATCATTTGGGCTTCCGGGTCCCTTCAAAAAGCTTCTGCCTGCAGGATGGGACCTACTGGCTCCCAAGTAAGGGAGCAGCTCTTCTTCCACGGTGATACTTCTGTGTGGGCCTGTAGTCACCCATTTAAACATACCAGGCAGCATCACATTTAAAAAAAAAACAAACAAACAAACAAAAAAAACTCCTATTTCTTTATTTATGTCTTGTGACGTTGTGGAGTTCAGTCAACCTCAGAATGACCAATGTCAGACCTGAGACCCCACCTAGATTAACGTCGGAGTTTTTGTGCACAGACCCTGACCTGGTTTGAATGCCAGCTGGGAAAACCACACTGAAGATACTCGAGTTGAAAACGAAATCTGAAAGTACCTGGAGTACCTTACATTAACTCAGGCTGAGGAGCAAGACACAGAAAACACAGCTCTTCTGGGTCCTCTTCAGAGGCTTTTATTGATTTCCAACTAAGGTGCATGTGCCAACGGGACAGTTGAAAGAATCCCAAGTCCCCAGCAGGACTGGGGAGAGAGACTGGGTAGGTGTGGGGGTTGGTAAACAGCCCTGGGTGTATTCAAACAAGGGGGAGGGCAAAGCTAGTTCTACTCACACAGGGGCAGTAGACCAGGTTTCCTAATCTAACTACATAGTCACAGAGGTTTTTTTTTTAATCTGTATTAAATCTAACTGTGTACATTAATGCCTTTATGTGGTACAATGTGCTCCTTTGATATACAATGTGGAAAGCTTACATCTAACTAATTAATATAACCGTCTCCTTGCTTACTTATTTGTGGTGATAAAAACATTTATACTCTATTCTTTTCTTTTTTTTTTTTTCTTTTTTTTTGAGACAGAGTCTCACTATGTCGCCCTTGGTAGAATGCTGTGGCATCACAGCTCACAGCAACCTCAAACTCTTGGCCTTAGGCAATTATCTTGCCTCAGCCTCCCAAGTAGCTGGGACTACAGGTGCCCTCCACAATGCCAGACTATTTTTTGTTGCAGTTGTCATTGTTGTTCAGCTGGCCCAGGCCGGGTTCGAACCTGTCAGCCTCGGTGTATGTGGCTGGCACAGTAATCACTGTGCTATGGACGCCGAGCCCATACTCTATTCTTTTTTTTTTCTGCCCTTGGTAAGTGCCGTGCCATCACATAGCTCACAGTAACCTCCAACTCCTGGGCCTAGGCAATTCTCCTGCCTCAGCCTCCCAAGTAGCTGGAACTACAGGCACCTGCCACAATGCCTGGCCATTTTTTTATTGCAGTTTGGCCATGGCCGGTTTGAACCCATCACCCTCAGTATATGGGACCAGTGCCCTACCCACTGAGCCACAGGCACTGTCTCCATACTCTATTCTTAATAGTTTAGAAATGCATCAGGGTATTCGGGGGGAGGGGATCCAACCTAATGTGCAGAAAGCAATGATATAGTCACAGAGTTTATTCCCTTCCATCTGTCCACTCTCAAAGGCATAGGCCTAGTCCAGCCTGTCTGGGCACCTCCAGGTTCTTTTCATGAATTTGAAGAACCCCCAGGGATTGTCCATCTGCAGGCATTCCCCTGGATGCCCTAGGATTGATGCAAGGCACCCCATTGAGAGGTCAACCTATCTACATCCCACAGCTTAATATCTCAGAAGTGAATCTGAAATATTGGTGCACGCCTCTAATGATTCCCATAGTCTGTCCTCATCCAAACCCCAATATCTGGTTTACTCTCACCCCTGGATGCAAATACATTCACCCCTTCTTCAAAGAAGACAATCCAAAAGCTCTAGCCCCAAGCTCAATATTTAATATCGGGGCATGAAAACAACCACCAACACTCACATTCAGAAAAGAAGATGATGGGATTCAGCAGGAACTAATCCATCCCAAATCCCCAAATCCCAGACCATTCTTACCTAGGGATAAGTATATCCTTGATTAGATCCCAATTTCTGCCTTCTGGAATGTTCTCTGGTTGGCCTGACCGTACCCTGCAAGAGATTTCCCTTTTCTGTTATCCTCCTCGGCCAAAACTGAAGTGGACATCAGAGAATATCTCTCCTCATGGGCTGAACATCCTTCCACTTACTGTGGGGCCCAGACATTATTCTAAGATTCAAATGAAGTCTAGATCAGGCCAGTGGCTCTGTGGCAATATGTATACTTTTCTCAAAACCTTCAATCTTGGCTCAGCACCTATGGCTCAAGTGGCTAGGGCACCAGCCACATACACCTAAGGTGGCGGGTTCGAATCCAGCCCAGGCCCACCAAACAACAATGATGGCTGCAACCAAAAAATAGCCTGGCATTGTGGCAGGTGCCTGTGGTCCCAGCTACTTGGGAGGGGAGGCAGGAGACTCACTTGAGTCCAGGAGTTGGAGGTTGCTGTGAGCTGTGATGCCATGGCACTCTACCCAGGGGGACAGCTTGAGGCTCTGTCTTTAAAAAAAAAAAAAAAAAAAACCTTCAATCTTTTATCATCTGATTCCAGGGAACACATAGTGTCAACACTTCTTTATAAACAATCTCAGGCTTGTTAACATCACTTTCTTGCTACCTTGCCATTCTAGATTTAATTGAAGATATTTTGGTCCACATCATTAGTCTTTTTCCTTGATACATTTGTTTTTTAAACAAATCCCAACATAGATAGGGAAAGACTTTTTTTTAGCTAGAAACTCATTCTGTCACTCTGGATAGAGTGTTGGGGTGTCATCATAGCTCACAGCAACCCAGTCTCTTGGGCTCAAAAGATCTTCTTGCCTCAGCCTCCCAAGTAGCCAAGACTACAGGCACGCACCTACATCCACCCACCACAACACCCAGCTAGTTTTCTTTACTTTTAGTAGAGATGTAGTCTCGCTCTTGCCCAGGCTGGTCTCTAACTCGTGAGCTCAAGCATTTCACCTGCTCCAGTACCCCAGAGTGCTGGGATTACAAGTCTGAGCCACCGCGCCTGGCCTCCCTCATACATTTTGTTGATAGAAGCTGGACCTTTATTAGAAGAAATCTTAATACATCCAGAAAATTTTTTAAATCAATATAATATCCATAGCCCCATCACTTCTCGGCCTTTTGGCTAAGATAAAGTGTACCATCTATTGCCTTTATTTAACTCTTGCTTACACAATTGAATTTGAATCATTCTTTACCTCCCCAAGCCTTTCTCAATTTTGCCTTTATTGTTTGGGTATGAGAAGCATTTGCTTTTTCCAGCCCTAAAAGTATTGCACACTAATGGCCAAGTCTTTTCCAAACTCATCTCTTATAGAATCTTCCCAAACACCATCAAGAGTAATTAATATTCTGCTTTCCAGCCTCTTCCCCTCTGTCTACAAGTTCATTAGGTAAATTACCTGCCTCCCAAATTCCTACAAGTACAGTTTTACACAATGCTTCTCTGCTGCATAATACAGGGGTCATTTCCCCACCCTGTGGTCCATTTCCTTGCTGCACATTACACAGCCCCTACACCAGGACTGCAGTCAAGAGTTTGGCTGAAAAAGTGCTCCTCAGCTCAGAGCCTGGGGTTAAAGTGGCTAAGGCGCCAGCCACATACACCTAAGGTGGCGGGTTTGAATCCAGCCCGGGCCTGCCAAACAACAGTGACACCTGCAACCAAAAAATAGCCAGGTGTTGTGGCGGGCACCTCCCCGGCTACTTGGGAGGTGGAGGCAGGAGACTCACTTGAGCCCAGGAGTTGGAGGTTGCTGTGAGCTGTGATGTCACAGCACTCTACCCAGGGCAACAGCTTGAGGCTCTGTCTCAAAGAAAAAAAAAAAAGAAAAAGAAAAGGTGCGCCTCTTCAGGTAGTGATGGGTGTTTCGGGGAGGATGGAAGATTGTGTGACTTAACAAGATAAACTAAATAACAGGGGTTCAAATCCAGGTCTATTTTCCTCATGCTGCATACTCATTGCGGGTTGGCTAAGGGCTGACTCCATATGGTTCTCCCCATAGAAACAGGCTGATAGGCTCGGCGCCTGTGGCTCAAGCAGCTAAGGTGCCAGCCACATACATCTGAGATGGCTGGTTCGAATCCAGCCTGGGCCCTCCAAACAACAATGATGGCTGCAACCAAAAAATAGCCGGGCGTTGTGGCAGGCGCCTATAGTCCCAGCTACTCGGGAGGTGGAGGCAGGAGACTCACTTGAGCCCAGAAGTTGGAGGTTACTGTGAGCTGTGATGCCACAGCACTCTACCCAGGGGGACAGCTTGAGGTTCTGTCTCAAAAAAAAAGAAAGAAAGAAAGAAACAGGCTGACACAGCCCCAAGCAGAGCAGCACAGTCACTGTAGTTGGGGGTGGGGGGGAGTGACAGGAAGGGACGGGAGGGGAAGGGAGTGGAAGGGCAGGGGAGGAGAGGGGAGATCACACACTAGTCTTAAAAGCTTCCACCTACACGGCATGTATAACTTCCACTTACATCTCAGTGACCAGAGAACTCTTATTGCTGGGTCTAACTTCCAGGGAACAGAGAATACAATCCTGTCTTGTGCCCAGCAAGAGAAAAAGTGGGAATACTGGTGCCTGGCAAACAGCACCAATGATCACCATTCCATATTAGATGCATACCCCTGACAGACTCACATATGTGAAAAGGAAGACTCAATTGCAAGTACTATTCTTGATACATAGTTTTTAATAACAAAAACAAAAAAGACAGCAAGAAAAAGAAAAAAATGGGGAACAACCTAAGTGTCCATTACTGGGAGAATGGATTTAAAAATTTGTAGCATATCCATAAAATGAAAGTTTTTTTCAGCAATTTCAATGAAAAACTAGAACTACATGTAGCAACCTGGGATAAAGCTCAAAACATAACATTGAGTGAAAAGGGCAATTTGCAGGATACAGCATGGTGCTGTTTGTATAAATATTTAACACATACAGCATTACTACATACTGTTTATGGAGCTATATGTAACTGTTGAGCTGAACAAGCAGGACTCCTGTGTATAATCAGAAAGCAACTTTTTATTTTCTCTATTTATGTCCCTTTAAATTTATTTGGTTGGGTATGCTCTTCCCCCCCCAGAATGAAACTTAGGCAGCTATAGTCAATAAGTAATGTCCTCCAGCCAATAAATGATTTCTAGCTTAGTGTAGTCATCACAATTTTAAACTTTTCTTTGGTTATTCCTTTTATCAACCAATTATTACCATAATAATCCTACATAATAAACCAGTCCAAATCTCAGTGGCCCATGAAAATGAGCTGCTATTTTCAGCGGGCAAGTCTGGGGTTCAGGAGGGCGGCTGTGCTGATCTAGAAGGGCTCAGCCCCAAGTGTGAGCTCTGTTGGGGGCTGCTCCTTGTATTCCTCTTTCTTTAGGAAACATAGTCTACCTGGAGCACCAAGTCTTCTCCTGATGACAGCAGAGGCACGAGGAACGTCCCCAGGGTAACTGCACAGCAGGCCTCTATTCATGTGACACCGTCGTACAGCCCATTGCCAAGTCACACCGCCAATGGGCAGGAGAGGAGAGTGGAATGCTCACAAGGTAAAAGCCACTCTCCCACCATGCAGCTCAGGCCAGCCACAGAGGAGTCACGCAGCAGGGAACAGGGCTGGCTTCTTCCCCCTACCCCACCAGGTGCTCTAGCCCCTTCCCTCCATCTTGCCAGCCCTCATCAGAGAAAGGACACGACTGACCCAAAACTGGCATCACCTTCTGTAGGTGAGGACTGCGGTCCCCAACCCCCAGGCTGTGGACCAGTACGGGTCTGGGCCTGTTAGGAACTGGGCAGCACAGCAGGAGGTGAGAAGCCAGTGAGGGAAGCTTCATCTGTGTTTACAGCCACTCCCCATCACTCCCATCGCTGCCTGAGTTCCATCTCCTGTCAGATCAGCATTAGATTCTCATAGGAGCGTGAACTGTAAAGTGTACGTGTGAGGGTTACATACTCCTTAGAAGAACCTGATGTCTGGCTTGGCGCCTGTAGCTCAAGTGGCTAGGGTGCCAGCCACATACACTGGAGCTAGTGGGTTCAAATCCAGCCCAGACCCACCAAACAACAACGGCTACAACCAAAAAATAGCCAGGCATTCTGGCGGGCATCTGTAGTCCCAGCTACTTGGGAGGCTGAGGCAAGAGGATCACTTAAGCCCAAGAGTTTGAGGTTGCTGTGAGCTATGACACCATGGCACTCTACCCAGGGCAAAAGCTTGAGACTCTGTCTCAAAAAAAAAAAAAAAGAATCTGATGATCTGAGGTGGAGACATAATGCACCCTAATCATTCCAAAACCATCACCCCACCCATGGAAAATTGTCTTCCATGAAATCAGTCCCTGGTGCCAAAAATGTTGGGGACTGCTAGGCTAGGAGATGATTAAGGTGACACTCATGAACACGTCTATGAGTTTCCAGGGTCTTCAGGAATCTTCAGAGTTCCAAGTCTCCCTATCTACAGAAGCATCTTCACGCCTCTTTCCCATAAGCCATCCTCTCTGCCAGCTCTAAGAGGATCCCACACAGCTCTCTTGCACTTAAGCCCAAACTGGTCTCACGTTCTTCACTCCAACAATCCAGGGGAGTCCCGGTAGCCTCTGGTGAAGCCACCTCCCCTTGCTCCACCTTCAAAGCATCTGGCCAGCCAGTGACCATCCTTGAGATTTCTCAAGAGAGACTCTGGCTGCAAGCCCCCAAGTGCCTCAAAGTGCAGAAGAAGCTCACCAAGGCTCGAGGAGAGGCGGGCCCCTCTGGGGAGCATGCACCTTGGCACTCACTGGCAGCAGCTGCCCCCATAAACACTCTGCGAGTCATAGATCTCTCCTTCATATGCCTGTGGTGGATGAGTTAAGGCTTCTGCAGCTGGTCTTCCTTTGCAAAACCTCAACAGGACCTCACCCCTCATCTATGATCTGAGAGCCTCCGCTGTAACTTCTGCTTCACTCACTCTACTGATACACCAGCCTGTGGTAACAGGAGAAACACATGAGCAAGCAGGAAATGCTCCAGTGTCGGGATGGTTGCCACACCCCTGGGAAGCGGGGAGGCATCTTCAGAAGGACTCAGAGAGGACTGGGCTGGTGAAATGTATGTGTCAACTTGGCTAAGCCAAGGCACCAGATATTTTATTAAACATTATTCTAGGCATGGCACCTGTATCGTAGTGGTTACATTGCCAGCCACAGATGGTGTGTTCTAGCCCAGCCTGGGCCTGCTAACTAACAATGACAACTGCAACAACAAAATAGGCTGGTATTGTGGCAGGTGCCTGTAGTCCCAGCTACTTGGGAGGCTGAGGCAAGAGAATTGCTTAAGCCCAAGAGTTTGAGGTTGCTGTGACCTGTGATGCCAGAGCACTCTACCAAGGGCAACAAAGTGAGACTCTGTATTAAAAAAAAAAAAAATTATTCTAAATGTTTCTGCAAATGTATTTTTAGGTGAAATTAACTTTTAAGTCAATAGACTTTAAATAAAGCAGATTGCCCTCTGTACTCTAGGGAGACATCAACAAATCAGTTTGAAGGGCTCAGCACCTATGGCTCAAGGGGCTAAGGCACCAGCCACATACACCTGAGCTGGCAGGTTCGAATCCAGCCCAGGCCCCCAAACAACAATGACAGCTGCAACCAAAAAATAACCAGGCATTGTGGCAGGCACCTGTAGTCCCAGATACTTGGGAGGCAGAGGCAGGAGAATCGGTTGAGCCCAGGAATTGGAAGTTGCTGTGAGCTGTGATGCCAGGGCACTCTACCCAGGGTGACAGCTTAAGGCTCTATCTCAAAAAAAAAAAAAAATCACTTTGAAGCCCTGGGTAAAACAAAAACTGACCTCCTTCAACCAAGAAGGAATTCTGCCCACAGAAGGCCTTGGATTTGAACTATTGCTGGACCAAGGAGTCTGTCCACCTGTCACCCAAGCCAGTCAACAGAGAAGTGGATGAGAGATCAACAGTTTCACTTCTATTTACACAAAAGCCAGCAATTCTGGAGGGCAGCAGAAATGTCTCCCCAAAAAGCTACTCTGCCCCCTCTTTCCTTTTTATTCTTATATTAAAAGTAAACATCAGCAATGTCATTACCCATCACAGTGCATGAGTAATGACATGCACAGTCCCCCTCAGTGGTTACAAGGTTACACAGTATCTTCCTATCTTAAAGAAGTTATATCTTCAAAGCATTTTTATTCTAGACTAAATTTACAGTTGGGCAACACCTCACTGGGTACACAGAGAGCCCTGAATCCTCGACCAGTACCACGGAGTCCATTTCCCCAACTTATCTCTGAGTGTAGCCTCAGAGGAGAATAAACCATCTCCGGATGTCAGCACACAGGTTCATTCAGCCTATTAGGGTCTGACCAGCAGCGCCCAGCATGAAATGGCCGTTTGGGTTAACAGTGGCTGGTAACAGAACTGCAACTCTTCCTGAGTCACAGGGGAGGTCCCAGGACAGCCTGGTGGCCCGTCCTGAAGATTTTAAATTTATCAGCTTCCACAATTATGTCAGTCAATCCCTTAAGATAGATAGATACATAGACACACACACACACACACACACACACACACACACACATCCTGTTTTTTGTTTCCCTGAAGTACCCTGAATAACCCAAGGACTTAACTATAGATGGATGGACTAAGGGAGGCAAGATGACTACCATAGCTCCTAAAATTTTGCTTTTGCTTTTGCTTTCACTGTTGAAACTCCTGTAGGCAATTGTTGCCTTCTGCCACAGTGCATTTTATCCTGGGGTCAGGTTATGTTGCTCTTGGCCAAAGACAGCTTTGAGACAAATGCATTCCTGGAAACCACATTGTAAATCCAATTGTCATGAAGCAAATCGAGGTTTCCCATGGAAACAATGTTGCAGAGAATAATAACAGTAGGACTAATACCCTGCGCTTGCACAGAACTGTGTAACCAGAAAGGACCCTGCATATACTGTTGCTTTTACTCCTGGAAGGTAAGCAGTGTGCTCTCTTCTTGTACAGAAGAAATTGAGGCACAAAGAAACGCTTTGCTAGGGTCACACGGCTAATGAGACCCAGCTGAGACTCAGTCCTAGTTCAGTGAGCTTTGCAAGTTCTCCTTAACCACGAGAGGTCTCAGCTTCAACTGAATCACACACACATACACCACAAAAAGAGTGGAGAAAATGCAAAGACTTCAGAACTCCAGGCCTCCCCAATTGTTTAAAATGATAACATTTCGCTCTTAAGTCACCAGAAGTAGACAAATGAGCTTATTGATTACTCAAGAGACCCTGAACTATAAAACAGACGTGGAAGGCATAAATAACCCACTCTACCCACCACGATGCTGCTTACTGAAAATGACTCTGCTTTGCCACCATCCGTGCTTACAGAGCCATCGACCACTCTGCTGAATGAAACACAAAAGTGCACAGGGACCACCAGAATCTATGCACATTTCTAGTCCCCTTTTAATGCCTTTTTTTGTTACTTTGATTTTCCTGAAAACAATATTAAAATGTATAAACAGTGTAGGGTGGGATGGACAGAAGCCAACTTTGTCTGATGACAGTTGGGCTACAGAGAAGACAGAGGGTTGTGGGAGGATTTCTGGGAGCCCAGGGAAGGCCAGACAGAGCCCGAGGGACCAAGAGCTGCCCCCTCCTTCCCTGGCCCAGCCCCACCTCTTCAGGGCTGCGTTGTTGACTATAGAACCTGCCTGGCTTTCTCCTCTGTCACCTCCACCTCCACCTCGGCTGTTTCTAAAGATGCAGCCAGGACCCAAGCTCTGAGGGGATCCTGTGCCTGCAGGGCAAGAAATGAAGGAGCCCCTTGCAGGCACAGAGCTGCGTGAGGCTTGCCGTCTGTCACTCCATGCCCTGTTCCACAGCCGACCTCCCTTGGTAGGATACCACTAGCCCCACCACCACCACAGGGCAAGGGTCTGTGGTTATTGCTTCTCTGGTTCACCTATAACAGGGGTAAAAATCTGAAAAGGGAGCTTGGTGCCTATAGCACAGTGGTTACAGTGCTGGCCACATATACCCAGGCTGGTGGGTTCCAACCCGGCCTGGGTCAACTAAATAACAATGACAATGGCAACAAAAAATATCTGGGCATTGTGGCGGGTGCCTATAGTCTAGTCCCAGCTACTAGGGAGGCTGAGCCAAGAGAATTGCTTGAGCCCAAGAGTTTGAGGTTGCTGTGAGCTGTGACGCCATGGCACTCTCCCGAGGGCAACACAGTGAGACTCTATCTCAAAAAAAAAAAATATGAAAAGGGGCAAATTTGAGAATTAAATCCTGCATTCCTGCCTGAGGCCAGTAATCAAAGGGGCAGAAGAATGTTCTTTGTTTTCTAGTATCTTAAACCATAGGAGATGGCTCAACAGACTCTCTTGAGGTCATATCATCATATTCACCAGAGATAAGACCCACCAAAGCCACCAACTACAATTAAACAATAGGCCAAAGCCACAATGTGTAACATTGGTCACATAGACCTGAGCCCAACCTCTGAAAAAAACCTTTATAAAGCCCTATATTTCTGTTCAGTGGCGGGATGGTGGTCTTTTGAGATGGTAGTCTGCTGCCTCTTCATTTGTCTGCAAATTAATCAACTTCTTCCTTTTCCTCAAACTACATTCCCCCCCCCTTCATTCTCACTGATTTGGCCTCAGGGATGAGTACAGCCTCAGGGATAAGTACCCAACTTCTTGGTTGGACTTGGGGTTCGGGGCTCTTCTGCCTACCTGGGGCTGGGATGGCTTTGGCTTGTGTCTTGCCTCAGCCCCTAGGCTGTGAAGAAAGGTCTCAGATTAGCCTGATCTGTACCTCTCAAATCAGAAAGGTGCCTGCACAAGCCTGGCCACAGTCAAGGTGGGAAGCACACTAAGAGTGTCACTTTATAACAAAACTCTCCAGGGGTGTTGGCATGCCTTGTACTACCTTGTCTGTATGTTGGCTGATAGCAACGAGATGAATGATTTGCATCTGATCTCAGCCCCCCAAAGGGCTCTGCCTCTCATAAGGACAGAGTGTGAGAACCCCAGCTGAGACTCCCATTTGGGACTCCAAAGTGTTCCATGCATACATCGGTGGTTCCTGAGGTGGTCTTGCCATGGCTCTCAGGGAGGGAGTAGAAGCTTGGACCTTGCCTCTCTGGGCCCTGAGCTGGGAGGCAGTCTCTGGCTGTGATGATACCCCCACTTTGATATTACTGCTGTTCTGTATTCTTTTCCTGTCATAATTGCAGATTTCTCAGCACTGCCATTTTGCATCTCTGAGCTCCTTTAGTAACTGAACCCTATCTCGCTGCTAGTGGTAGTCCATCCCCATTGGATTGTTTAGGTTTGTTGTGTTTTGGGGTTTTTTTAGAAACTGGGTCTTGCTTTGTCACTGAGGCTGGAGTGCAAAAGTGTCATCATAGCTCACAGCAATCTCAAACTCCTGGGCTCAAGCAATCCTCCAACCTCAGCCTACCAAGTAGCTGGGACTACAGGCATGTACCACCATGACCAGCAATTCTGTTTGTTTATTTGTTGCCCAGGCTGGTCTCCAACTCCCAGCCTCAGTGATCCTCCCACCTTAGCCTCTCAAAGTGCTCAGATTGTAGGCGTGAACCACTGCAATCAGCCCATCCCCACTGTTAGGGGTTAAACTGTGTTGTCCAAAAATGTATGTGTTGAGGTCTTAACCCCTGGGACCTCAGATCTGGCTTTATTTGGAAATAGATCACTGCAGATGCAACGAGTTAAGATGAGTCATCCTGGAGAAGCATGACCCCTAATCCAATGACTTACAGAAAGGGAACACAAGAGAACCCGTGAAAATTGGAGTTAAGCTGTCACAAACCAAGAACTACCAGCAGCTGGGCAAAAGGTCTGGAACAGACCCTTCCCTGGAGTCTTCAGAGGGAGCATGACCTACCAACACCTTGATCTCAGACCTAAGAAGTGTCCAAAGACGCTTCTCTTGTTTGAGCCACCAGCCTGTAATGCCATGCTATGGCATCCGTAGCAAACTAGCACAGTACTAAAAGGCTTTATTCTCTCCCTTTCGGGATGGTCAGTCTTTATAGTGAAATAATAGAAAAATTATTAACTCATAGTTTTTCAGGAAGGCCAGAAAAATCAATTTCTCTGCCTGCTTTCTTTCTCTTTTTCATGCTACTACCCACACCGATGGATTTCTGTTCTCACAAACCACGGAGGAGCCCAGCAGACCAGAAGGAAATGTCAATTCTCTTTACATTCACCAGCTCCTTTGCCTTTTAGAATTTGTTCCCATAGCCTCAAGGGGTTCCTGAGCACCCCAGACAAATGATGGAATATGGATATCAGGCCTCAGGATTGGAAACACTTGGAAAAATGTCCACCTTCAACCTTGCCAGAGGAAAAACGGACCCAGCCTTCTCATTCACACCTGAGTGAGTTCAGCTGCAGTCACCTTCTTGCCTGCCCCCACCCCCGCCCTTAGATTCAGCTGGGGACATTTCTCCTCTTTCTTTAGGATGCCGCGCCATCTCCCTGCTCTCTCCCCTCTCTTTCTAAGATAATATAGTCTATGCTTTTGTATCCTGCCCTTGGCCTAGAGAAATTCTTTTCTCATCCCGTGCCCAGCAGCTACTGAGCTTCTCCACCCTAACATCCCTCCCCTGTCTGCAACAAATGCTGCTGTCCACGCAGGACTGCCCCTCACCACCTTCCACATAGAAGCTATACGTTTGCCTATCTCCCCTTTTTAACCAAAGGTGTTACCACTTAGGCACAGGACACCAGTAGTTTGTCCATGCATGGGGGTTGTTTGCCCAGAGCCCCGTATTCTGCTCTCCATGCTGGCTGGCTGGCTTCCAAACTCAGAGGGCCAGACAAGGAGGGGCGATTAACAGCCAAGGAAACTAAAGACGAGGGTTTCTTTTTGTGGGATCACACACCTAGCTTCTTAAGATCAGAGTTATGAGGAATAGCCCAGGAGTTCCGACTCTCAACCCAGTGCTCTTTTGATCTACTCCATCCTAGATTTGTTCCCAGGAATGACTTGTCACCAGTTGCCCTGAAGTGTTATCTGTCATGTTCCTTAAAAGTTAGTTTGGGGGCAGTGCCTGTGGCTCAGTGGATAGGGCGCCGGCCCCATATACCAAGAATGGCCGGTTAAACTCAGCCCCAGCCAAATTGCAACATAAAAATAGCCGGGCTTTGTGGCAGGCACCTGTAGTCCCAGCTAGTTGAGAGGCTGAAGCAAGAGAATCACTAGAGCTAGAGGTTGCTGTGAGCTGTGATGCCATCACACTACCAAGGGCAACAAAGTGAAACTCTGTCTCTTAAAAAAAAAAAAAAGTTAGTTTTGCTTAGAAGAGAGAGCTTGGTTGGGTCATCTTGGTAACTCATTCGGGCCTTCAGCATTCAGGTTTTAACATAAATGTTAAATGTTAAATTAACATAAATGTTTTAACTGATTGATAGGTACATCCCTATCTGTTCAAACTCAGCAGATCCATAAGAGAATAAAACTCTAGGCCAGGGGCGGTGCTGTGGATCAAAGGAGTAGGGCACCAATCCCATTTGTGGGAACTGGTAGGTTCAAACCCAGCCCCCTTGCCAAAAATTGAAAAAAAAAAAAAACACCACTCTAGGCCATTGTTTCTCAAAACATTCCCAGGGGAACCCTGGCCACAACTTAGTTTTAAATGAAGTATCCCCAGCCTCCACTGTAGACCCCTGAGATTCTCTGCTGGGGCTTGGCGGGCGGAAGCCCCAGGTGACGCTTTCTCAACCTCAGCTGCACGTGAAAGTCACCCACCTGGAGAGCTTCAGAGCACTGATGCCTGGATCCCTCTGCAGGGTCGAATTTAATTAGTCCAAGATGTAGCCTGGGCTGGGGGATTTTTTTTTATAACTCTCCGGAGGAGGGGGGGCGTCTCCAAGGAGGCAAGATTGAACCCATGACATCTCAGCAACCTATGTAAAGAATAAGGTAACCAGTTTGTCATTTTGCCTAGGACTTCCCCAGTTATTCACTCAAAGTTCCATGTCCCAGGACTATTGGGCACCCTAATAAAAAATGACATCTACATGCAATTAAGGGCCAACACGGCCTAAACCTCAGTTAGGAATGAAGCAAAGGAGCGGCCTAGTGTTTCCCAGGTGGGCCCCCTCCCTGCCCTGCCCCAGCTCCTGTCATGTACAGAGCCCACAGGGAATTGCAGTGGTGGCCACCGCCCTGCAGCTCTAGTCCTGATTTCCTGATAATTCAGAAAGCATTTCCACATTGGCACAAAGCTTCTGTTTCCTGCTCCCTCCCACCTATTTTTAGGTCCAGCAGACATTTCCTGCCTTGGCCTGTCCCACCCACCTCGCATCTGATACCAGGGTATGTGCAGGGGGGGCCTGTAGAATGGGGCATCACATCCCTGGGCATCCCTGGGACCCTGGTGTCCAGGGAGCATGTGGGTGTCCCGCAGGTGGTCCCTTCAAGCTGAGTTTTCTTTTTATTTACCTTGTAAGATTTTAAAATAATATTTTCTCATTTCCTTTCCCTCGAGCCTGGCTGTATCTAAATCTCCTTATGTCTTGTGGCATCTGTCCCCTAGCCTTGAACATGTGGGGCAGCATTGGCTGGTTCTGCTGTAATTCACCAGGAGAAGACGGCAAAGTTTCAGGCCTACAGGTCCATCTGTGGCCTCCACTTTACAAATGCCTCCTGTTCTTGCCTCATTAAATCTCACACAATCTTACAAGGTGGTAAAAATCTCCACTTCCCAGGAGAGGAACCTGACGCTCAGGGAGGTAAGCTACCCACCCAAGGTACACAGTGACAGAGCCGCCCCACGCCTGGTGTGAGCAGCCGAACCCCTCATTTCTTAGCCTTTTTGTAACTGTCCTCCTGGGAGCCTCTTTAGATATATACTAATGCTCCCTGCTCATGAAATTTAAATATCACACATATACCATGTATGTATTTACGGATGGGACTATATCTGTGCTTTATACATTTAAAAAGTAAGATTCTTTTTACTCTTCAAGCATCAGCTCTGCCCCCTTCACCCTTGTAGCTGATGCCTCCAGGGTCTCAAGTCTGACTGATTTGTCCTTTTTTGTACTGGATCCAGGTGGAAAGAAAGAAGGGATAAAACCACAAGGAAGTGTTTCCCAAACCCGTGTCACCCAGAATACTAGCATGGAAAAGTGGTTCCCACAAAGGGCTTTGCGGCCAAATACACCCAGGAAGCGCTGAATGCAACACCCTACTGCTTTGAAAGAAATTTTATCAAATTAGCTCAATGGCTACCTTTAAAAAACCTTGAATTATTTTTACACACGCATATCCTAATTTTAGTTGACCATGGAATTAATATCTCTGCTTTCCCTTTTCTCCTTTCTCTGTCTTTTTCTCTCTGCATTTGAAATTGAATATGAATATAAATCGCTTTGAATTAATGTTTACAGGACATACTTTTGGAAATGCTGCCATAGATATAGACTGGCTTTGTTTCCTGAAGCCAATGAGCCTCTCTGGCGATGCTATCCCAGGCAGGTAAATAAACATCTTTTTCTGTGATTCAGTCAAGCCAGGCCAGTCAGAACCAGAGACTCTGACTGCCAATGCAGAGAGAATACAGTGTGGCCTCAGTCCACTGTGCTGTGTCCAGCCAGGCACAGGTGGCGGGCATGCAGGAAAGGCAAGATGTCGTAACAAAGTCATTAGGCCCTTGCTTATTTAATAAAAATATATGGCCCACTTACTTCCTGCCGGAAAGCAAAGCTGCCACCAGCAGGGCTCTGCCATCTGTATGAAGACCACTGCTACCTGGTGACAGCCCCCTCAGTGGTGCCTCCTAGCCCTGGACCAATCAGCAGAGCCCCCAGCTGCTCTGAGAGCCCACCAGCCTGTCATCTTGAAATCCACTCTCCTGTCCTAGTCACTTTCTAGAAAAGGGTGCACACCTGGCTTTCCAATAGTTCTGTAGAAATCGGATTCCTGGGTCCAGCCCCAAACTTACTGAATTAAAATCTCAGAGCAGCAGGAAGAATTTTACAGAGATAAGTCTGATAAGACCACTGTCTGTGTATCCCCACAACACTAAATCTTTGGGGGATTTTTTACTTTGGGTTTTTT
>NW_003852444.1:12324840-12345809 GCF_000181295.1 Otolemur garnettii
ACAGGCACTGCCCTTTTTCTTTTCTTTTCTTTTTTGAGACAGTCTCACTCTTTTACCCAGGTTACAGTGTACAGTGCTGTGGCATCAGCCTAGCTCATAGTAACCTCACACACCGGGGCTCAAGCGATTTTCCTGCCTCGGCCTTCTGAGTAGCTGGGACTATAGGAGCCTACCCCCATGCCTGGGTAATATTTCCATTTTTTTTTTTTTTTAAGCAACAGAGTCTCACTTTATCACCCTTGGTAGAGTGCTGTGGCGTCACAGCAACCTCCAGCTCCTAGAGGGCTTAGGCTATTCTCTTGACTCAGCCTCCTGAGTAGCTGGAACTACAGATGCCCACCACAACACCCAGCTATTTTTTGTTGCAGTTTGGCCAGGGCCAGGTTTGAACCGGCCACCCTCAGTATATGGGGCCAGTGCCCTACCCACTGAGCCACAGGCACTGCCCATATTTCTATGTTTTTAGTAGAAGCAGGGTCTCACCCTTTCTCAGGCTGATCTTAAACCCCTGGCCTCAAGCAATCCACCCACCTCAGGCTCCCAGAGTGCTAGGATTACAGGTGTCAGCCACCACTCCCGGCCAATGCCACTCAATCTTAAATGCCCCTCTTCCAGAACACCCTGGGAACCACAGCTTCAGCTCAGGTGGAGAACCCTACTTTGTTGGGGCACTTATCCTGACATGGCCTCTTACCTGGTTGGTCAAAACCCTTGAGGGCAGGATGTGTTTATTCCTCTTTTTGTTCCCAGGGCCTGTGGCAGGCCTGTGCTGAGCATTTATAAATACCTGTTGCCTCAGTAACCGAATGTACAAATGAGCAGATGAATCATACTCAATGCACTTGCCGGGCAGAGATTTCAACCCGGCCGGCTCTGTCTAAAGAACTGAAGCCAGCTCTTTAGGGAAGAGGGCTCAGTAGTAAAAACCACACCTGGACCACACACCTGCGACCAGTCACAGCGTCTGCATTAATTGTTTAGTAAATCCGCACAATGTAACTTTGTTAGTCTCAAATAATCCTTTTGTTTTGAAAATCCTTATTAGAAAAAATTAAAGTAAGTGGATTTTGTGTGGAATAGAAATGCCGGTCCCCAGCAACCTGCCTGTCACTGTGTCACTTCTCTTGTGTCCTGGCAGGGCTGGAAACTGCATTAGGATCCTGGAGGGACTGTTCCACAGACGGCCACCTTAGTCCAAACGGTTGCACACTGGGTCGTCTGACACTGTCACGCACGAGACCCTTCGAGCCGCAAAACCCTGTCACAGTCCCTCTCCTCATCCAGGTCGTCCTTACAGCTGTCCTAGGCACGGGCAGCTTCGGAGCTGTCAGCCTTACTTAAGCCCCAGACTTTTGGGAAAAACCAGGAAGAAAGCCACCCCTGTCAATACAGAGGGGGGAAGAAGGAAGAAGGGGGATAGAGATGGGGCTGGGGAGA
This sequence comes from Otolemur garnettii, assembly GCF_000181295.1. Taxonomy (NCBI): domain Eukaryota; kingdom Metazoa; phylum Chordata; class Mammalia; order Primates; family Galagidae; genus Otolemur; species Otolemur garnettii. Next base: position 12,326,278 of record NW_003852444.1, read on the forward strand.
AGAGAAACAGCTAAAAAGGAGCGAGGTGCTCGGGGATAGACTCCTGGAGGAGAAGGCACCCACGCCACAGCACAGAGCGCGACGCCCAGTGCCCTGCCACTACCAGCCACCAGGTGGCAGGCGCAGGCCGACTGGCCCAACCTTGGGCAGCCCCAGGCGGAGGACGCCACACACACCTACACCTGAACCAGCCCAGGAAATTTCACCAAAAAATAGGAGTCCTTGGTATAAGCGTATTTTGAATGCAAAGCCCCTGATGCATCGACAGGCATTGGAGCGGCGTTCCCTCTACCTGCATAAACCAGACGGATTCATCAAAAGAACAGCTGACTCCCCTTCCCCTTTCCTCAACGGATTGCAGGAAAGATTAAGAATGCAACCAGGCCTGGCCCAGGTCATTTTACATAACACCCGTCTCTCAGGTTAATTCACAAGTCCATCTGTTTGCCCCATCATTCCTTCTCCAAAGTATCCATTCATCCTCCGTTCATCCTCCCTCGTAACGATGTGTTGCCATCTAGTTACCTGTGTTCCTCATCTCCCGTCCCCTCTAAAAGGAGGGAATAAACATTCTTTAACTACACTGGGGTGTTGGGGTTCACTCCCTGATTCTCCCTCATGCACTGTAAATAAACCTCTTTCTCTGCTTAATCTGCCTTAATTAGGAGTTGATCTTTCAGCTAATAGGACAGGGGAAGTTTCCTCCTCACCCACACACACAGCTGCACGTGCCACACAATACAACACACATGTGGAGTACAACATACACACCCTGCAGGACACACAGCATGTGCCAGACATACATACAACACACACATAATACACACACACACACACACACATGCGCGGCACCTGCTCACCATCCCACACACCACTCTGGGAGATGCTGGCACTGCCTTTCTCCAGCTTCTCTCTCCTCTCTATCTACAGATTCCTGACTCCGACTCCTCCTCTTCTCCTAAATGCTCCCCACTGTCCTCTCCCCAGGTGCCATTCTGGCCCTTCCCTCTGCCATCCATTCCTCAGAGGCAGAAACTAAAACTCCCGCCAGGCCAGTGGAGCGCTTTCTCTTATGTCAAAGCCTGCCTGCCTGCCCACCTGCCCTCCTTTTTGACCATCTCAATGACCCGACAGGGCAGATATCATCATTGCCACTTTGTAAATGGGGAGGCAGAGTCCTGGAGAGGTGGAGTCCCTTGCCCATCCATGGCAGACAGGACAAAAGGCTAGCTCTCCAAACTCCCACCCTGCGCAGTGGGCACCTGCATCCCACCTCTACCCCTCCCCTGACACACACCTGTCACTGGGAAGAAGCCCCAGGTGTGATGGGAGGACAGGTGAGGGGAAGTGAGATGATTGCCTAGAGAAGGCCAGAAAGCCACATCCCAGGAGGCTTGGTGAGAGGACCTCAGGGGCGAGTCTTCATCTCCACAAGTCTCTGCCCTGGGAAAGAAGTACGCAGCAAAGAAGCCTAAGTAACTCACCTGCAGTGTAAAGACTGGTCATTTCTGCTGAAACGCATCGTATGTGTTTTTTAACTCAGCACTGAGGCCCCAGGGACAGAGTCCTCAAGGGACAAGTCCATGCCCCAAGGACCTGGGTCCCAACAGGCCTGAGGCTGTCCTCCACCATCTCTGGCTTAAAGCTGGTTGTTTATTGTTTTGAGACAGAGTCTAACTATGTTGCCCTTGGGAGAGTGCTGAGGCATCACAGCTCACAGCAACCTCAAACTCTTGGGCTCAAGCGATTCTCTTGCCTCAGCCTCCCAAGTAGTTGGGACTACAGACGCCCACCACAACACCTGGCTATTTTTGTTGTCATTGTAGTTTGACAGGCCAGGGCTGGATTCGAACCCACCAGCTCTGGTGTATGTGGCTGGCACCCTAGCTTCTGAGCTACAGGCACTGAGCCAACTTCAAGCTGTTTTAAATGCAACAGAGGGTCCCAGGCCTCCCTTTGGAGGCCTGGGGCATCAGCGCAAGTCCTGCTGGGATGCTGGTTTTTTCATCTGCGTCCACAGCACTTGCAAGGGGACAAGAAGCAATAATTAGGGCTGAACACCTAAGACAGGGGAGGCCAGGATGGGGGTGAACAGGTGATTCCGACATGGTGTAGGTCCCGGGGCTTGGCCCCTCTATGCCACACTCTGCTTTCCAAGAGCCCAAGCCACCCTGACTTTTAACCTGAGCCCCTGCCGAGAGGCTGTCAAACCCTGCCGCTGGCTCACGGAGGCCTCTCTCAGGCTCAGCCTCGAGTCCAAGGGCAAATCAAGCTGGTGCCCAGGCACACATTTGCACAGTGCTCCCTTCCAAGGTGGGCCCTCCACCCTCCACTCCTCCCCGTCTCTCCCTGTCCTACCAGGCCCAGGCCCACAGTGGCCCTTTCGGCTTCTCACCGCTTATCTGCCTCCCTCCTCCATCCTCCTTCTCCCCCACAATCTTCACACTTCTACGTGTTCATCTCGTTCTTAGGGGGTCAGAGAAGTGGGGAGCAAAAACCTAATTGCGTCCCCCTCTGGTGGAAGCTCCTAAAAGTGTGAGATCTTCCCAGTACTTAGTATCTAAGATGCTGAAATAGTCCTCAGTTCAGTGGGCACATAATAACGGCCAGTTAGAGCAGAATCAGGATCCAAGCTGATGAAAGGATGAAGAAAAGGCGGCATCTGTGGCCGTGGAATACTATGCAGCTGTGAAAAGGAAGGCCATTCTGCCAGGTGCCGCAGTGTGAATAACCCTTTGAGTCCTTATGGTAAGTGAAACAAGCCAGATGCAAAGGGCAAATGCCATATGATTCCGTTGTTATGAGGAATCTGAAGCAGTCACATTCACAGACAGAAACCAGGGTGGCGTTGCACTTTCATGAGGGATCTAAAGCAGTCACATTCATAGACACAGAAAGTGGGGTGGTTGCTGCCAGCGGCTTGGGGGGGGATGGTGAGTCACTGTATTTTAATGGGTACAGAGTTTCCGTTTTGCAAGATGAAAAGTTCTAGAGATCTGTTACACACACACTAGTGTGGATGTACTTAACACCACTGAGCTACACACTTTAAAATAGCAAGGATGGTAAACTTCATGTTATGTGGGGCTTTCCACCACAATTAAAAAGAAATGAGTAATAAATGAATGAATCTGAGGGAATGATGGCCCAAGAGAGGGCTGGTTCAAAATCTGAGATGGTGCAGCCAGGAGCACCCCTCCCTCCCCTCCCCTCAATTTTGCCCAGCTGAGGCCAGGTATCTAAAAACAGCCAAGCCATCTTCAAAGGGCAAAGGAAATCACAAAGAGCCAAGTGGAGGAGGTAGAAGGGAGTTTGTTTACGTGCTGGTTGGGAGAATTTATGAGTTCACACTGTGTTGAGCTGAGCTGAAGTCCATTTTCAGCATCAGCTGAATGAGTCTGTCCTCTCAGGACCTCAAATTCAGCCCAGCCACAAACTGCAGGCACCAACTCAGTGCTAGGTACACCCTTGCTGAACCATTGCCTGGAACCCCAGCATCCCTCCCCAGCTAATCCTGAACCATACAGACTGGGCTCACCAACATTCTTCCGTTCAATAGACCCCAGTGTCATCTACCCAGGAAGTGTCAAGGCTGTGGACAGTATCCCCTGCTGACAGCGTGCTTTCTGCCCACACCCTCCTGAAGCTGCTATGCTCGCCATGAGCACATCACCTTGCCGTTAGGATAGCAAGGGCCCTGGCAAAGTGGGAGCAGGGCGGAACTACCTGTCAGACAAGGGAGCCTCGGGCAAATGGCCTGTGGGTGAGCTTGCAGTGCCAAGAGCACTGTGCAGCCAGGGCTAGAGACAGCACCAAGCATCATCACAGACAGCCCTGGTTCTACCACTTACGATACAAAAGAAATGTGGCCAGGTGCAGTGGCTTATGCCTGTAGTTCTAGCATTCTGGGAGGCTGAGGCAGGAGAATCACTTGAGCTCAGGAGTTAGAGATCAGCCTGAGCAAGAGCGAGTCTCTATTTCTGCTAAAATAGAAAAACTAGCTGGGCATAGTGGCGGTGCCTGTAGTCCCAACTACTCAGAGCATGAGTAGGGAGGATTACTTGAGTCTAGGAGTTTGAGTTGCAGTGAACTGTGATGACACCACTGTGCTCTACCCAGGTCAACAGAGTGATCTTCTGTCTCAAAAAAAGAAAAGCTTCCCAAGCTCATCAAAAGCTTCCCAAGCTCGGCCGGCAGGCACTTGACTTGACTTATCTGATTTAGTTCTCATTAACTTCTCTAAAAGATGTGTGCTCATGTTCCATCTTACTAAACTCCAGGATGTTGACAAGTTTGCCTAAGGTCACACAGCCAGGGATTGATGTCAGCAGCCAGCCATGTGATGCAAGGCCCCCACATGGTGACCTCACCAATTTGGCTTCCCAGACCAGCTCTGCTCAGCTCCTGAAGAACCTCCCTGCAGCCCTGCAGCCCTGCAGCCCTGCAGCCCAGCCCCAGGGTGTAGAAAGTGTTAGGGTAAGAGTCACAGCCAAGCTCCCTGACACCTGATGCCCAACTCCCTGTGTATCCCAAACTTCACTGGTTTCCAAAACTAGGCCTGGCGCTTGTTCTAAGGGAACTTTTTTTAACTTTTAATTCTAAATGAACTTTTCCTTCCTGTCTTTCTAGCCTCAGATCACCCCAGTCTTAGGGAAAGATTGACCTCACACTTTGCATCCTGCCTGTGGCCCATGTCTCCTGCTCCAGCCGAGTTCCCTGCAGCTCTTCTCTTCCTCCCTTCCCTGACCTCTCCTGGCCACTCGGGATTGTTTGCTAATCCTGCTCAGAATCTTCCTACTAGGAACATGTTCCCACTCTGCCTCTCCTTTACCTGAAAGAAAGACACAAAAACTAAACACCTCAACTACCACAGAGCGAGCAGGTGATTCCCAGGACTGGGAGGAAGACCTCCAAGGATGGACTGGGTTTGTTTGGGGGTTGGGGGGTTGGGGTGGAGGAGGAGACATTCCTGAGTTGAAGGGAGGGAGTTTAGGGTTATCTGGAGCTGACTGCACTTAAAAGTGGCTGCTTCACTTCAAAGAAGGTTTTAGGGCTGGTTGCAGGCTCTGCCCTTCAAGCCTGTCCACCCAGCAGAGAGTAAAACTGCGCAGGAGCCGCCTGCCTGCACTGCCCAGGTCCAGGTCCCACGCACACAGCCTGGCTGTCAGGGCAGATTCTAGAGCCATTTACAATGATTCTTGGCAGATCCCAGCACCATTTACTGGCCTTATGGTGAATCTTGCCTCTTCCCAGGGTGGACGCTGTGGCAAAAGGAGAAACTGAACCAGGGGTGGTGCCCAGTCTTCATGGAACAATGAGAACTCTGGGTCTCCCTAGGCCCATCTCTGCTGACCCTGCAATGCTTTATCAAGTCTCTTGCCTCAGTGAATCTCATACACAGGGCACAGAGCCAACAGGGGGCTTCAGGGAGTCCCAGCACCCAACAGGGAGGCTGGCATCACATGCAGAGCCCCCAGGCCTCCGGAGGGCCAGGGCTACTGGCCCCGCTGATTCTCCAGGAGAAATTAGAGAAAGTAATAAGGGATGGCCTTTCTTGAGCACTTACACCAGGGATTTTGCTTTATACCAAGGGCATTAGGGTCTCCACGCCTTCTAATCTCCCTGTGAGGTAGCTGATATGGCTATTTCAGAACCTAGGAAGTGGATCAACACTGTAATCATTAGGGAGATGCAAATCAAAGCCACGAGATGTCCCCCATAAGGCTGGAGGCTATCAAGAAAAGCAAAATAAGGGCCGGGTGTGGTGTGTCACACAGATAATCCTAACATGCTGGGAGGCCAAGTCAAGTGGATGGCCTGAGCTCAGGAGTTCAAGGCCAGCCTGAGCAAGAGTGCAACCCCATCTCTACTAAAAATAGAAAAACTGGCCAGGCACTAGGGTGGCCACCTGTAGTCCCAGCTATTTGGGAAGCTCATCAAGAGGACCTCTCGAGCCCAAGAGTTTGAGGTTGCTGTGAGCTATGATGATGCCACATCGCTCTATCCAGGGCAACAGAGAAAGACTGTCTCAAAAAAAAAAACAAGTATTGGCAATGATGTGCAGCAATTGGAACCCTGGTGCACTATTAGAGGGATTGTAATCTGATGTAGCTGCTACAGGAAACACTATGATAATTCCTCAAAAAAAAAAAAAAATCCAAACTGATCATATAGATAACGAGTAATTCTCACAAGAAAATAACAAAAAAAATTGTGAAAATATGAGTGACTTCTGATGTCTATGCACCATATTATGCATTGTGATCAATAAAGTCAATTGTTTTCGTTTTTGTTTTTGTTTTTGTTTTTGTTTTTTTGAGACAGAGCCTCAAGCTATCCCCCTGGGTAGAGTGCCGTGGCATCACAGCTCACAGCAACCTCCAACTCCTGGGCTTAAGCAAGTCTCCTGCCTCAGCGTCCCAAGTAGCTGGGACCACAGGCGCCCGCCACAACGCCTGGCTATTTTTTGGTTGCAGTCGTCACCATTGTTTGGCGGGTCCGGGCTGGATTCGAACCTGCCACCTTAGATGTAAGTGGCTGGTGCCTTAGCCACTTGAGCCACAGGTGCCGAGCCAAAGTCAATTGTTTTTAATAAAAATAGAATTACCATACAATCCAGCAATCCCATCTCTTACATATTTATTTAGAGACAGTTTGCTCTGTCACCCGGACTAGAGTGACATGGCATTAGCCTAGCTCACAGAAACCTCAAACTCCTGGGCTCAAGCGATATTCCTGCCTCAGCCTCCCCAGTAGCAAGGACTACTGGTATGCACCACAAAGCCCAGCTAATTTTTCTATTTTTAGTAGATACTGGGGAGGGGGGTCTCGCTCTTTCTCAAGCTGGTCTCAAATTTCTGACCTCAAGCAATCCACCTGCCTCGGCCTGTCTAAGTCATAGGATTACAGGCACCAGCCATTGCACCTGGCCTTCTACTTCTTGATAATTCCCAAAGTAATTGAAAGCAAGGATTCCAACACCCGTGTTCTTAGTAGCACATTTATAATTGCCAAGAAGTGGAAACAACCCAAGTGTCCACTGACAAGAAAATGGATAAATCAAATGTGGTATATACAAACAATAAAATATTCTTCAGCCTTGACAAAGAATGAAACTCTGACACCAGTTACAACACAGATAAACCTTGAGGATATTATGCTAAGTGAAATAAGCCAGTCATGAAGAACAGTCACAAAAGATAAATATGATCTGGTTCTGCTATTCTGAGATACCTGGAGCAGTTGAAGTCACAGGGACAGACAGCGGAAAGATGGCTGCCAGGGGATGGGGAGGGGGAAATAGTTTCTGCTTGAGGGGTATAGAGTTTTAGTTTGACAAGATAGAGATGGATGGTGATGATGGTGTGACAGCAGAGTGAATATACTTAATGCCACTGAACTGTATGTTTAAAAATGGTTAAGGCAATTAATTTTATTTTATGTATATTTTATCACAATTAAAATTGTTTTTTGTTTGTTTTTAGATAGAGTCTCACTCTGTTGCCCTGGCTGGAGTGCCATGATGTCATCATAACTCAGAGCAACCTCAGTTTCTTGGGCTCAAGCAATCCTCTTGCCTCAGTTTTTCTATTTTTTATTAGAGACAGGGTCTTGCTCTTGCTCGGGTTGGTCTCAAACTCCTGAGCTCCAGCAATCAACCCACCTTGGCCTCCCAGAGTGCTAGGATTATAGGTGTGAGTCACCACGCCCACCTCAGAATTAAAAATATTGTTAATGAAAAAAAAATGTTGTTAATGAGAAAGGGCAGCATCCAGAATTAAGAAAATTAAGAAATTAAGTAGCCAAAGGTTACTGTAGAGTCAGCTACATTCTGCGGCCATGTGCCTGGTAACCACAGCCCACCTTGCCTAGAGGACACCCCGGGCTCATGGTACAGTCAGTGGTTGGGGCATTGTGACCTGTTAATCAACACCTATTTTCTGAGCACCAATGCACCAGGTTCTGTGAGGGGTACAGAGTATAATGATGAATAAGCCAGGCCAGGTCCCTGTCCTCATGGCACTTACATTCTGTGAATAGAAACAGACAATAAGTACACAAACAGAAAACATCCAAGCAAATGAGAGTGATAAGAACTGTTAAAGAAATAAACTGATGGGCGGTGCCTGTGGCTCAAAGAAGTAGGGTGCCGGCCCCATATGCTGGAGGTGGCAGGTTCAAACCCAGCCCCAGCCAAAAAAAAACTGCGAAAAAAAGAAAAAGAAATAAACTGATAATGGAAGGAGAGTGAAGGATATGGCTCAGCGTCTGTAGCTCAGTGCCATAGGGTACCAGCCACATACACTGCAGCTGGTGGGTTTGATCCCAGCCCGGGCCTGCTAAACAACAATGATAACTGCAGCCAAAAAATAGCTGGGCATTGTGGCAGGCACCTGTAGTCCCAACTACTCAGGAGGCTGGGGTAAGACAATCGTTTAAACCCAAGAGTATGAGGTTGCTGGTAGCTCTGACACCCCAGCACTCTACTGAGGGCAACATAGTGAGACTCTGTCTCAAAAAAAAAAAAAAAAGGACAGTAGGGTCTGGGCTTGGTAGCTCAAGTGATCTTCCCTCCATGGCCTCCTGAGTAGCTGGGACTACGACAGGTGTGCACCACCAGGCCCGGCTAAGTGTGTGTGTTTTCTATGTGAGGTTAACTTGTCCTTGGTGGTGTCAGCAAATCTCTAAGCAATGGGGCTCAGGGTTCAGACCAGGGCTTCTCAGAGTGCCTGCCATGGAAGTGTCATGGCCCACGAGTCACGTGCACTGTACCTAGATCTGTGCCCACGGACATTTCCACAGAGACCTTGGAAAGAAGAGAGACTTGGAGAAGCACCACCGCTCCTGTGTAGCTGAGAAACAGTGACCATGCTGAGGGGTTGAGGGACAGTTCTGCCTCCGCCAGCGTCTCCTTCCTCTATCTATGATTCAAAGTTGGCAGGGACGAAAGGTCCCCTGCTCATCTCTGACAAATTATGACTCAAGGGGTCAGTGCAGGAGGGACGTGAGAACTGATTTCCCTAAATTACAAGGTGCTCTTTCCCTAAAAGGTGTCGTGATTTTAGCTTTCCAAGCTGCTCCAGGGGTCAGGAGCTGTTGACACACAAGACAGCTGAGGTGCAGGGAGGAAGATCTGAAGGTCTGGTCACCGACAGAACCGCAAGGAGAACCCAGGTGTTCTGCTTCCCGGTTGGCAGCCCAGGGTCGCTCGGGCCCACCTCGTTCTAAGCAGGAGCCTGTACTCCCAGGATCTGCCAGCCTCTCAGTTACCCACGACCCATCTGGGACCTTCTGAACTCATTATCAGCTGCCAGGCCTGACACAACACCTTTCTCCGTCTGCCTGAAATGTCAGAACTACATGGTGAGAAGGGATGCTCTCCTTGGCTGCCAGAATGGTTTCCATAAAAAATGATCCGATTTCAGATAAGCGACGTTGACTGTGCTCCCTGCGTGCTCAGACTCTGGGCTGATCATTTGCTCTTCTCTGAGCTCAGTGTCCCCTGTGTCCTTGCTTTAACCACCAGCCCTCCTACCCTCCCTCTCCTCTGGTTCCCACAGTGGCCATCCCCCACGGTTCCATCTTCAGCCCTCGGGTCCTCTCACACCACGCTCCCCTGAGTTGGTAAACACCTGCCACACCCTCGTCCTCCCCTACCCCCAGAGAAGCTCCCAGTGCACTCGGAGCCCTGATCTTATTCCAGTTTTTAGGCTAAACAGGCCAACTGCCTACAGCGCCCCTCCCTCACTCATGCTGCCCCACAGACACCTGCACCTAACTTGACTGATGTGACAGTAATTATATCCTTCCCCAAACAGGCTCCCTTTCCTGGGTTCCTTGTCTCCCTTAAAAGCCGGGATGTTCAGCAGCCAGAGATCCATCCCAGCTGCCTTCACCCACGCTCAGCCCCGTGGGAAGTCACGGCTGCTCTCCTTCCCCTTTCCACAAGCCTCCCCCCTGTCTCTCACCACCGCTTCTCCCTGGCCCTCGCTCAGGGCTGTGGTGTCTGCTGCCTGGATGACTCTGCTGTGCATCTTAGCCTCCCTGGGAGGTAGCTGCTCTGTCCTAGGGCTCCAACACGTGGCTCTGCCTTCAGCCAGCTGGGCTGTGATCCTATGCTGTGGTCAGCTCCACTTTCTGGGAGCTTAGGAATAGAGACAGGTCTTGCCTCTGTATCCCCAGCTACTCTCACAGTGCTGAGCAGGTGGATGTCCAGACTTGATAGAATTAGATTCATTCATTCATTCATACATTTATTTATTCAGTCAATAAATTGTTTTTTGAGGCCAAGTGTCATGTCACCCTGGGTAGAGTGTCGTAGTGTCATAGCTCACAGCAACCTCAAACTTGTGGGCACAAGCAATCCTCTTGCCTCAGCCTCCTGAGTAGCTGGGACTACAGGTACCACCACAACACCTGGCTATTTTTAGAAATAGGGTCTCTTGATCAGGCTGGTCTTGAACTACTGAGTTTAAGCAATTGACCCACCTAGGCCTCCCAGAGTGCTAGGATTATAGTGGCCAGCCAATGAGTAATTATTTACATCCTACTTTATGCAAAGCACAGTCTTTGGCACTGGGGCAGGGGCAGCGGAGTAGGAGAGGACAGTGGTGATGTGCAAGGATGCTGACCCAGCCCTAGAAAGCTAAGATGTGCACAGTCATGCCTGTACCACCTGACACGTGATAAGGGCCATGTGGATGCTGTAAAGAACACAGGGGCCGGCTCAGTGCCTGTGGCTCAAGCGGCTAAGGCGCCAGCCACATACACCTAAGGTGGCGGGTTCAAATCCAGCCCAGGCCCACCAAACAACAATAATGGCTGCAACCAAAAAATAGCTGGGCGTTGTGGCGGGCGCCTGTGGTCCCAGCTACTTGGGAGGCTGAGACAGGAGACTCGCTTGAGCCCAGGAGTTGGAGGTTGCTGTGAGCAGTGAAGCCATGGCATTCTACCCAGGGGGACAGCTTGAGGCTCTGTCTCAAAATAAAAAAAAAAAAAAGAACACAGGGGCCCTGAAGGGAAATATTCCAGCAGAGTCACTGCCTCCTCCCCATCAATCCAAGTGGCCCACTGGGGTCCAGCCTGGGAAGGGGCTGGGAGCTATTGCTGAATACCAGGCACCATCAAGCATTCCAGGTCAACTCTGGTCAAAAATGCTTTGGGCTGGGCGGCGCCTATGGCTCAAACGAGTAGGGCACCGGCCCCATATACCAGAGGTGGTGGGTTCAAACCCAGCCCCGGCCAAAAAAAAAATGCTTTGGGCACTGGGCTGGAAGCCTCTCTCTGAGTTCTCAGCTCCTGCGACCTCTGAGAAGGCCCCCGGCCAACTCCAGACTGTGCAGACTTCACGCCTTCCAACTCCTGCAGCACCCACTACCCACTGTGTGTGAACTGTGCTCCAGTGGTCACTTGCCAGTGGGTCCTGCACTCTGTGTCACTCAGCACGTCAGCAGGAAACAAATAGCACACCCTGACTAGGACCATCATAGGAGGGTTTAAAAAATAAAGGGCTATTTACAAAGGACAGGTTAGAGAAGCCCCAGAGGAGACAGGGCTATACCCCAGGGCTGGTGACAGCCTCCTCGCCCTAGGACAGAAGGGGAGAGGAAAGGGGGACCACCCATGGATCCCAGAAGGACAGGGCAGATAGAACTGCCTGAACAGGAGCCATGACTGCCCATCTAGGGCCCCACGGGGAGGCGGCTGGGGGAACAAGTCCCCAGGCAGCCTCTCCATCCTGCTGATCTCCTGCCAGAGTTTCCACTAGCCAACCCAACAGGAGACCAGAGGTCAAGAGAAGCCCTGATGTAGTTAGTCTGTGCCCAGAGAAGAGAGGGTTGGGGCTAGGCACACAGGGGCAAACAGATGGTGTCTGGCACACTCTCCAAACTTCAGGAAGCTCCCATGTGCGGGGAGGTGTTTCCTCTGGGCCTGGCGGCCCTGCCTTGCTTAGAATATAACTACCGAAGTAATTCTCACTAGAGGGTTGATAATATGTCTTCTCAAGTTTGCTCCTAGCCCTTCTCCAAGCCACACTCATTCAAAAAATATATAGTTTCTGCAGATGGGGACTCAGAGCCTAGAACTCTGGAGAGAGCCTGCCTCTGTTGGAAGCTCAGGTCTGCCACTTCTGACTTGAGGTCGGTAAGCCAGCTTCTCGGCACCTGTTTAAAAAAAAAAAAATCTGTTTAAAAAAAAAAACAATGCTCAATAAATGTGAATGACACTGCCTTTCACTGAACTCCCAGGCCTGGCCCTGCCTCTTGCAGAATCCCACTCAGGCCGAGCTGCCTTACCTCCGAATCCACCCCCATCACCTCCTCTCCTCTTACCACTCCAGTAGCTACTATGGGCCAACATCCTGATCTTTCTGGGCCTGAGAGATGACAGGATTACAGCTGCTTCCTGCAAGTGCCAAAGTTGGTATAGAGGCTGGTGGAGACCCTGGAGCTGCCTATCCCCGCAATGCCGAGACACAGCGTGGCCAAATGTATTGGAATGTATGCTCTTCATGCCCTAACTCACCTACACACTCTGGACTTTGGCCTTCTCCTCCCCAGACCTCCCCAACCCCCGACTGTGGGATCCTGGGGCTACCTTATTCCCTTCCTAGGGGTGCTAATGTTTCTCTTCCAAGACAGAGCACGTCACTTGGGTTGTTAACATCTAGAGAGGGAGGCTGGGGGCACGGGGCAACTGGAATTCCAGGGCTCCTTACCAACACCATTTGACATCATTCTCCAAGTTGTACCAGGAACGGGGGAGCCCATAAGTCCTCTTGAAGTTTCTCTAAACAGCAGGGCCCGGGGTGCAAGGCAGCTCCAGCCGCAGCCCCCAGCTAGGAGCTGGCAACAGTGCAGGGCTTCGCCCTTTATCATCATGTCAACCCAGCCAAGAAGCCCAAACTCATCGGCTCCATAAACAAGGCCCTGTGCAGGGGAGGCAGAGGGGATGATGGACAGCCTTCTCTGCAGCACAGTCAATTAAGAAGGAAGTTAAAAGGGCCATTGTGTTATTCCACTTATGAAAGGAATGTGGCCTGGGGCCGAGGTACCTGCTTTCAGAGGCTCTGGCTTGGGAGAGTGATAAGGAGGGTCTGCAAGTCAGGATCTGTCTCCTGGAAGTGCTCAAACGCAGGTGCCCAGGGGAGATCCCACCAGCAGGTTCTTCCAGGCCCTCCCACCCCCATGGCAGGTCTCCCAGGCCTCTCTGGCACGTCCCTGTCCATCTGTTCTGTGTCCTACTCTCCACCCTCCCAGACGTAACCATGTCAATCTGCTCTCAGGCCTGTGGCACTGTGGCCATGTGAGCCCTGAGGTTTGAATCAACGGGCGATGTCCTCTCAGCATCAGGGGCCACCCCAGTGTAGATGCAGAAGCCTGGGACTAGGTAGGTGCCTAAGAGCACTGGAAAAATAATACTCTTCTTACGTACTAGCTGATGCTCAAATTCTATCGTTAGACATTCATTCCTTCAACTGGAAACCCTGTCTTCAGAAGTCCTCTTACTCCTGCCACCTCCTTCCCCAAGGTGGTCCCACATTCATTCCAATGGCAGCTTTCCAGGCGCAAATACACCCACTCAGGTCCTGGCACAGAGCAAGACCGTGGGCTGCTGATGAGGGGATGCTCCTAGGGGTTGGCCCCTTTGAGACCAAATGGTTCACTAGGAAGGGTAGTCGCCCTCGGAGCTGTGGGTCCTAGGCTGTGAGAGCTTGAGAGTGTCACTACCTCTTTCTGGACATCAGTTTTCTCAATGCTAAAGTGAGGTGGGGGTGGTCAGATGGTCTCCAGCTTTTTCCCTGCTCTAAAACGCCTAGCAGGGGTTGTGAGTCCCGACTCTCCTGCACAAGGAAGAGGCCCAGGCATCCCCTTCTACTCCCAGCACAGCTCAAGTTCAAAGTCTTCACGCTAGACCTTCTAAGCATCTGCCCCAGTTCTTCTCTCCAGTCCTCAGGCTCCTCCCTGGGCCCCAAGGCTTGGGGCTCTATCTCTCCTTTGGACCATGCCAATTTTGCCCCCTCCCCAAACTGGACATGTCTTCCAGCCTTCTTTTCTTTTTTTGTTTTGAGACAGATTCTCATTATGTCACCCTCAGTAGAGAACTATGGTGTCACAGCTCACAGCAACCTCAAACTCCTGGGCTTAAGCGATTCTCTTGCCTCAGCCTCCCGAGTAGATGGGACTACAGGCACCTGCCACAACGCCCAACTTTTTGTTGTTGTTGTTGTTGTTGTCAATGTTGTTTAGCAGGCCTGGGCCAGGTTGGAACCCTCCAGCCCCAGTGTATGTGGCCGGCACCCTCACCATTGAGCTACGGGCGCCAAGCCGAGCCTTCAAAGTTTATACAGAAGCAAGGCCTTGGTCACCAGGGCCTGGGCTTCTACTGGAGGTTGAATGTGACTTAACACCAGTGCTGCAGCATCACCCTGGGGCTGCCGTGGTCCTCTGCTCAGCTCGGTTCCCTGGCCTCTCTCCAGCATCCACACAGGGCCTGATCCGAGGCCTTCCCCACAGACCCTCCTCAGGCTTCCCTCCAGCACCTCAGAACCCCACGCTCTGGAGCTGTCAGACCACTTCCTACTGGGTGGGGGAAGCATGACGTGCTCCTTGGTGACCATGTCTTCCCTCCTCATGGTTCACAATCACATTGGTCAGGACAGAGGCCACGTCGGATCCCTTAGCAGAAACTGTCATCCTATTTTGCATCCGCCTCACATCCCGACTTGAAAGAGAGAAAGATGCCAGCCTAAAGCCACTGAAAGCTTTCCCCATGAAACGGTTCAATGACAGCCCTTGGGCAGAAGAACATCAGGGTCTTCAAGCCAAGCTCCCCCTTCAGAGGAGGCTTCCATCGACCTCAAACATCGGGACATCCCAAGAGGCACTCACAGCAAATAAAACATTGAAAGCTTGCATTGGCCATTTCTTGAGCACATCTGGCCTATCCCAGAAACATTCTTCAATCTATTGTCACCATGATAAGGGAGAATTCAGAGGGCACTTGGCCTCTAAGACTTCCTAGGTCTTTCCCTGTGAAAGGTTGGTGTCCCTCTACTAATGTCAGGGTTGGAGGAGGAGGTGACGACCATTCCAGGGAGGTAGGAGTGAGCAAGGCTGCTGTCCATGAGATTCTCTGCCAGGTTCAAGGATGGGGGGGAGTCAGATGGACCAGAGACGGTAGGTGGGAGGGCAAAATGAGGATGGCCCCCTCCCCACCCCACTCTGGGCGGTGGCCCACCCTGTCCACACGTTTGCCAGCTGCAGAAACCATTGTGACATTGTATGTTTGCCAGTGCTTCCTGACACAGTGTGATCAAGCTCCTTCCCAGGACCTGAAACCTAAAAAATGACTTCTCCAACTCCACTTTAGCTCATATGGTTTAATACAAAATGTCTGTAAGTGAATACAAGCATTTCTTTCTTAAGGTCTAATATAGGGAAGTGGCTTGACCCCAACTACAAAAGCTTGAACTTAAAGCACAGATGCAACACCTCTCAGTCAAATCTTTCCAAACAAAGATTGCAGGGATCTCCAATGTGGCTAGTTGGTTCTTCAAATTCCAGGGCACCACTGGAAAGCTTAGGAAGAGGTTAGTTAAGAGCAGGAAAAGAAAGTACTACTTGCGTCCCCAATACTCTCATGAGACAGTTCTAGCTGGCTATATAAATTGTTACTGAAAGTTTTAAAGTCACAAGCATTCTGTCCACAGTGAAATATTAAGAGCAAGATGGAATTTGGAGGATAAATCCCTAGTTTTTCAGATTGACATCATGGAGAATGATCACTTACAAGTCCAAGTGTCCCTTATGGGAGACACAGCCCTCTGTTCAGCAGCACACAGACCTGAGCTGGTGGGACAGTCCCTACACTCTCACGGATACCTAGAGCCTCTCGGGTCTGATGCAGCCAGAAAGCTCCTCTTCCAAACAGCCCAAACAACTGCCAAATGCCTTTGCCTGGGCCTGGTGGCCAGAGTGCAAAGGATGGCATTTTTTAATTTAGCTGCTTTTCTGTCTCTTTGTTATTCCCGGTGCTTCATTATCTTGAGAGGTCTTTAATAATGACCAGGCCTGGAACATTCCTCCTCGGCTTCTCCCACATGAGTTTCTCCCACTCTGACGCTTAGAGGAGGACACTGGAGCTCACGCTGGCCTGTGTGTCTCCTGCTGGGGCCGCTGGCTCGCAGCCCTGGGCAGGGAACTGGGAAGAGGAGTTCCTGGGGTCTGTGCAGACTCCCTCAGCCAGAGGAAATGAGATATGAGGCAGAAAAGGAGGCATGCCCACCAGGCTCCGCCCGCCCTGCACACACACTTGCACACCATGAGGCCTCCGGCCAGCACTGCCTGAGTCATTGTGGCCCATGAGTTGACAGGCCAGTGGGGTTTTGGGAGGGGGGATGGTCTAGGTTTACAATACCCCAAATTGGGTGTTTCCCCACACCTCACTATGGTACTAGGAACACACCCCAAGGACAGGATATTACTTATATAATATCCTATGAGTCTTCAGCTGGTCAACATCCAGGTGACAACTATAGAACATTCCAGAGTTCCAAGATGCTTCTCAAACCAGGCTCCCCTGTCCCTCCAGGTGGGAAGAAGGGAGGTTGGTATAATTGAGCTCGCAGATGCAAGCGCTGAGCTGGGGCAGAGGCACCCAGGTGGAAGCCAGGCCCCACCCGAGGGCACAAACAAACCACAAGCGCCAGCAGGGTGAGGAGGTGTTTCAAAGGAGGGGACAGTGGCGCCCAGCCTCAGACTCCACGTGGTGTCTGCCTACTACAGGGGGGCTCGCTTGCGAGCCCAGTGATAAGTTGTGGCCAGAGCAGCAGCCAAAGCACAAGGGGCCCCTGGAGGCAGATAAGCCGAGGAAGGGAAGCAGGGCAGTCAGGAAGGTCTGAACGCCATGAAGAGAGTCTGGAAATGGATTTCTAACAAGGGCTTCAGAGTAAAGCAATGTGCTATGATGGTTAGACACATAGCCCTCAGAAGCAGACCGCCTGGATTCAATCACAATCACATTGGTCAGGACAGAGGCCACATCGGATCCCTTAGCAGAAACTGTCATCCTATTTTGCATCCACCTCACATCCCGACTTGAAAGAGAGAAAGATGCCAGCCTAAAGCCACTGAAAGCTTGTGGATTGTACCACTTGCTAGCTGTGAGACCTTGGAACAGATACCTAACCTCACCACAGCTCAGTTTGGTCATCTGTGAAACGAGATAACATATTTCACCAATTATGAGATGCATGATCTTTTTTGGTTTTGCTTTAACCCTTTAACACAACTAAAATCATCGTAGACTCATTGGCTAGGTGGCCCTAATGATGTGGTGCTCATCGCTTACACACACATATCAAAAACTGCAGAACAGGCTTGGTGGCTCATGCCTATAATCCTATCACTTTGAGAGGTTGAGGCAAGTGGACTATTTGAGCTCAGGAGTTTGAGACCAGCCTGAGTAAGAGCAGAACCCCATCTCTACTACAAGTAGAAAAACCACCTGGGCATTGTGTCACACACCTGTAGTCCCAGCTACTCAGGAAGCTAAGGCAAGAGGGTCTCTTGAACCCAAGAGTTTGAGATTACTGTGAACTATGACATCACAGCACTCAACTCAGGGCAACAGAGTAAGACTCTGTCAGGAAGGAAGGAAGGGAGGGAGGAAGGAAGGAAGGAAGGAGAGAGAAAGAAAGAGGGAGGGAGGGAAAAAAGTTGCAGAACAAATGTCAGCCATTTGGAAGAAAATCCACCTTTCTAAGAAATATTATATTCTGGGCGGTACCTGTGGCTCAGTGGGTAGGGCACCGGCCCCATATACTGAGGGTGGAGAGTTCAAACCTGGTCCCAGCCAAATTGCAACAAAAAACAGCCCAGCATTGTGGCGAGGGCCTGTAGTCCCAGCTACTCAGGAGGCTGAGGCAAGAGAATCGCCTAAGCCCAGGAGTTGGAGGTTGCTGTGAGCTGAGATGCCATGGCACTCTACCAAGGGCGACAAAGTGAGACTGTCTCAAAAAAAAAAAAAAAAGAAAGAAAGAAAGAAAGAAAAAGAAATATTATATTCCTCTTGGTGGCACAGAGAATATTATGTGGAAAATACAACTCTAAGTTATAATGACTCTATTTCAAAACAACTCATAAGGATGGGACCCTGAAATAAGGACGTTTTAGACGTTCTAGCATATCTAGATGAACTTCTACGTAAGAAAGCATGGTGTCATAGTTTTTCTTTTCTTTGTGTTATAGAAATCAGGTGCATCTTACAGTTGGTGGCACCTTAAAATCAATGATATATGGTTAGAGCCACATACGTCATAAAAGTGTTAGGAGGAGTAAATGGGTAAACATTTATGAGGCACTTCCAGTGGCGCCTGGCGCTTAACGATTCCAATATTCATGCTGTCAGATAAATGGATTCCAAGTCGTGGTTTAGAAATGTTCCCAGCAGGGCTGTGCATTAAAGGGGTTGACTGTGGGGACACAGGGAGGGTAAACACAGCAGACAGAAAGGGTGGGCGGACTGGAAAGAGTTTCTGGATGGGTGTAGATGAGGAAGGGGGCGGTGAAAACAACACCCGAGGTTTCTGCTGGGACCACAGAACGGTGCTTTTACCTGCGCGGGAAGAGCCAGAGAAACAGGTATGGAAAGGAAAAGAATGGGCTTGGTGTAGGACGTGTGGAGTGGGGACAGCTATGAGATGCCAGGCGGACATGTCTGGGGAGAAGCTGGACATTAATCAGAGCTCAACAGATGCAGAGAGGATGGAGAGGAAAGGGAGGGAAGGAGAGAGGGAGGATGAGGTGAGGAGAGGAAGGATAAAAAGGGAGGAAGGGAGTTGAATTGGTTCCTGCAAAGGGTACTTGGCTCACATGACCCCGGGAACACTCACCTGAGTTCTCTTAAACACCTGCCTTGTTTGTGTATTTGTCCTCCCCGACTGACTGACTGCGCAGTGAGCTGAGGGCAGGGAGATTCCGTGGCAGCCCTCCCAAAGCTGTTCTGTGAATAGTCACTGGTGGGTGTCTCCCCCTGAGGTCCCTCTGTCTTCACAGGCAGAAGCCTAGTCTGCCTGTCCCTTCTCTCTCCACAGCACTCCCTCACTCTGCACTTGGAGACTAGGTAACAAAACCCACTGGAAACCAAATGGACCAGGTGGGCCCGGCTCCTTGCCAGCATCAGTGAGGAGGGAGAAAAGAGAGACAGAACGGGAGACAGGAAGAGAAAGCAGCAAAGAGGAGACCCACCTCCTCTTTGGGGTTCCCACAACAGAGGGCAGAGAGGAAATTAAGGCCATTCCCAGTGGGCCCAAACTGCCATGAGCCCTGACGACTGTCCCCAGTTTCAATCTCAGTGTCCCAACCGTCCTGTTTTACACAAATCTCCCACTCAGAACCTCACTAGCTCAACTTTCCTGGACCAAGTTCTTCACCCCAGCCATCAGCACATACCATGAGAAAAGAGCTCATTGCAAGGACAATCAGCCACTGTGACAGGAGACCCAGAGCCACACCCCTCACCTTGCCAGG
>NW_003852444.1:12345839-12350080 GCF_000181295.1 Otolemur garnettii
ACCCAGAGCCACACCCCTCACCTTGCCAGGTGGGCCTCAGTTTCCTCTTCTTGCCATGAGGGGCTGGGCCTGGAGTCTCTGAATCCCTCTGTTCCCTCTCCGCGTCCCCCAGCAGCAGCAGGGAGAGCTCCGCGATGGCCTCCTCCGAACTTTGTGAGCATTTCCCACTGGCCCCCTACTCTTTGAGACTTTCTGGCTCCCCACCTACCCTGTCTCGACTTTTTGTGGCTGCTGCCCTCAGCAGGCCCCAGGAATCAGCACTCTTTTGCCCACCCCATGGTGGGTCTCAGTCATCAGTGCCTACTGCCTGAGGGTCTGTCCCATCTGTGCAGGGCAGCCCACCCCACATGCCCCATGTCCTGCAGGCAACCACTTCATTGTCAGAGGAGTCACTGTCCAGTTCATGGAGGAAGGCTGAGGGGAAGGCTGGGACCACCCCGGCACACACCCTCCACCCACACAGGCTTCCTGAGGAGCCCCACCCTGAAGAGACACTCCAGCCCTGCCCAGCCCACCCCTGGGTTCAAGGTAAGAAAAAGAGGACACAGCCCATCCAGTGTGAACAGAGTTCCGATACTAGGGCAGCTGGGGGTGGCCTCTGAGCAGGACAGGCGAGAGAGGGCAGGCTGATAAGGTTGGGGAAGTTGCCCTAGCTTGTCCTACCCCGCCACTGTGATGCCACAGAAGGAAGCTTGGTTTGGGGCTCTGTGCACCCTTCTTCCCCTGCCCCAGGCCCTCCCTGCCTGGCCTTGGCTGGTTATAGGGACATGCCACCCACCACTAGTAGAGGAGACGGACAAAAGCTCCATGGCACGTTCCCCTGTCCTCTGCGTTCTCACTTGCTGGCCAGCCAGGCAGGAACAAGGCTTACATCACCAGAGCAGAAAGAGGGGGGACTGGGAAGTCACAGGGACCCCACAGAGGACAAGGGCTGAGAGCACGGGGCCCTGAGAGCGCAAGATCATGCCTGGAAAATGGCATCCTTTGGCAACTGTGAGAGACCCCAGAGATCAGAGCGCTTTAGAGGAGGCCCTGAGGCAGAATCCGAGTTGGAACAGAGGCAGGCAGGATGCTCTCAGGAGGTGGGAGCGGGCAGGACGGTACAGAGAGACACACAAAGGCCAAATGCTGCTGTGACCTCAAGTTTTGTAGAGAGATGGGGGGAGTAGAGTGAATGGGGAATCTGGGAATGAAAACCCCACAAAGGCCCTGAGCTGGATGCCATCACAGGTCCCTGGGGGTGCAGTTGGCAACCCAGCACAAGCTGCAGTGACTTAGAGTGAAAACCTCAGGAAAGACTAGAAGAAGGGAAACAAAGCCAGCACAGACTTTGGGCAACGGATTTCCCTGGGTTGGTGGGGACAGAGGAGGCCGCCTGTGAGGTTGGCTAGGGGAGGTAAATACAAGGAAGGCTGATTTTTCTGATACACTTTATATCTTAATGCTCGGCTTACTCAATTGTCAAAGCCCCTATTTCACCTCGGCTTGTCCCACAGTTCCTTGCAGGGCTCCTCAAGGGGGCCTGCTCCTGAGAGTGGAGGCATTCTTTCATTCATCCTTTTTTCCGAGTCGTGTGATAATTTAAAATCTGTAATAACTGGGTCCCTGACCACCAGAACAGCTGTCAGCCAGCACACCTTCCCCATGCATGACACAGCAACTGGGCTTACACCCTACACAGAGCCAGGTCCCAAGAAATGTTTGTTGCATTGAAATGATGAATGAGCATCAGTTTAATGAGGGGAAATATCAGTCAGTTTAGTCAAGCAACTGGTTTGACTCGGGGAAGGAGCTGACTTTTTTCTCTCTGAATTCTGGCCCTAATGAGGGCCACAGGCTGGCACAGGGACCTCTGAGCAGCACCTCACAGTGGGCACTGCCCCTGACTCCTGCTGCTTCCTTCACATGGGTGAGCTGGTCCCAAATGAGAGGCCAGCCCGAGGGGAGCAGCTGGGCCCTGCTGTGTTTTCAGAACTCAAGATTGCCTCTGGCATCAGCAAATAGCACCAGAAATTTTAATCAGAAAACAGGGACAAAATAAATAAATAAAAAGAAACCAGTGACAGCTCCCAGCCATCACCCTAATTAAAACAAATATGCTATCCACCATGGTCAGCTTTCTGCTGTTCTCTGGTTCCCCCTCCACACACACTGCAGGCAACAGGCCACCTGCATAGGGACCGAGGTCATGGCCCTTGGGGCACAGCCCAGGGCCAGAGAGAGACTCCTTAGCCCCCAGTGCATGTAGGTTACCCAGATAAATGCGACCAGAGCCCTGAGCTCCGCTGCAGCCTTGGGACACTCCCTCGCCTGCCCCAGTCTTCATCCTTGTCCATCAAGCTGCATCTCCACCTCAGGCCTTCTTGTTCTTTATGACTGGGCAAGTCTCCTGCCCCAGGTTTCCACTGCCCACTCCTTCCCCGCATTCCAACACTGCTCAAATATCACCCGTTCAGAAGGGCCCTCTCAAAAACAGCACAAATGGGTCCAGTGCAGTGACTCACTCCTGTAATCCCAGCACTCTGGGAGGCCAAGGAGGGTGGATCACCTGGGCTCAGGGGTTCCAGACCAGCCTGAGCCCAAGCAAGACCTCATCTCTACTGAAAATAGAAAAAATTAGCCCAGCATTATGGCTTGTGCCTGTAGTCCCAGCTACTCAGGAGGCTGAGGCAAGAAGATCACTTGAGCCCAAGAGTTTGAGGTACTGTGAGCTATGATGCCATGGCACTCTACCAAGGGTGACAAAGTGAGACAAAGTGAGACTCTGTCTCAAAAAAAAAGGATATATATATATATATCTCACAAATGCATCTTGCTGGCTTTTAACCACTTATCCCCTGCGAGTTATCTTCCAAGCACCCCCTCTATGTGAGGTTATTTATTTCTACTTGTTTTTACTTCATGCTGTCTATTCCTGTCCTGGCCCTGCACATCCACACACACCCTGAGGACAAGGACTGTCCTCTCCTGAGCTGCTCAAATGGTACCTGGCACAGAGTTCACTTCCAATAAACATCCACTGAATGAATGAAGTGTCATTCCTTCTGAGCCAAGATGACCCATCTGACTTACTACTGGGATCTGAGCTTTACATTCTGATAAAGTGTGAGTGTGGAAAGTGCCCATTCACTCTCATTCCAAGGCCACCTACCAGAGGGCCACACAGAGGTGGCGCTAATAGGAATGACCATCATACTAGCATTCTTGTGCCAGGCCATCTGCGGGTTCTCTGCAGGTATGAGGTTATTTATTCCTCATGATGACCTTTAAACAGTGGTTATTTTTACCTCCACTTAGCAGACAAGAAAATGAGGGGGGCTTGGAGAAGGAACTTAAGTTTGCCAAGATATCGCCCAGTTCATGCCTGATAGAGCCTTCACTTAAACTCATAGCTGTTTGACTCCAAAGCTCAGCCATAAAGATTTTGCCTGGAATAAAAGTAGAGTAATTGAACCATCCCTCCTAAAACTACCCCTTTTGAAAGCCCACTTGCCCTGTTCCTGCTTCCTGGGAAGGAGGGGCACCAAACTGGCCAGGGAAGAGCACTTTTGCCACCTTCCCACCCAAAGCCCTGGCTACTGAGGAGCTGATGAGACTCCCCAAGCCCTACACCCAAGCTCCTGGAGGACACATCACAGCCTTTGGTGGAAGGAGAGAGAGGTGCACAAGGAAGGGGAGGAAGGGAGAAAGTCTAAGTGGGTGAGCTCCTTTCTGAGTTATCTGGGGAAAGCCTCCCCCTTTCTCTAAACCCACAGGCATCACTTGAGTTATCTCAGCCAGAAAAGCCAACTGTCAGCCCAGGGCAGCTGGACTCCCAAGGTCCACAGCCACACAGGACAATGGGGTGGGGCAAGATCGGAGCCAGGGTCCAGGCCAGCTGGCTGGCCAAAGGCAGAGGCTCAGGGCACTAGCAGAGACACCCAAGTGGGCAGGAGGCCCCAGTTCCAGGATGCCTGAGCTATGGACTCATTGTGCCTATGTCACAGACAAGCCACCTCTGCTATGGACACATTTGTCTCTGCCTCAAAGGTACAGGCCCATGCCACAGGTTCACAGAGGCTCCGTGGGCTCCGTGGGCTCCAGGGCACTTCTCCAGGTGTCGGCACACCTTCACCTTCACCTTCACCAGGGTTAAACAGGTGCTTTTATCGTTCCCACTTTACACATGGAGAAAAGCGGCAGGGGTCAAGTAACTTGTCTTCAGGTACTTCGAGGATGCTTTTTTTTTTTTTTTTTTTTTG
>NW_003852444.1:12350576-12358277 GCF_000181295.1 Otolemur garnettii
ACAGGCGCCGAGCCTCAAGAGATCCTCTTGTCTGATCCTCCCAAGTAGCTGGGACTACAGGCACCGGCCCTAACGCTGGGCTAGTTTTTTCTATTTTTAGTAAAGATGGGGTCTCACTCTTCCTCAAGCTGGTCTGAAACTCCTGAGCTCAGGTGATCCACCCTCCTCAGCCTCCCAGACTGCTAGGACTACAGCGTGAGCCATTTTCATATGCAGCCACCTTTATCTTTCCCTTTACTGTCAACACAGCTAGAGGCCCAAAGCTCTCCAAAAGCTTCTGTGGGGAATGCAGATGGCTCCCACTGTCCCCAAGGACCACCTCTGGACCATTCAGGCCCCTGTCAGTGTGGGTGCCTCGACACATGTACGGAGGTGTGGCAGTTGTGTGGCTTTTCCAATGCTGGGACAGACTTCCCGTTCCATATAATCTCTGATTTCTAAACACTCTTTGATGGGGAAGCTTCCTCACTGCACACAACTCACCGTGTGGGTGACAGTGCTGGGAACTGGGAGATTTGAATTCCGAGCTCAGCTCTGCTGCCCACCAGCAGCAGGACCCCCACCCGTTGCATGGTGGAAAGCTTACCCTCCCCTGCTTAGAGGACCCTCACAAGGCCCACGTCAGCCTTCCCTGAGATGGTGCATAAAGTGCTGGTGCTGAGTTGGTGCGAGGACAGTGTAAGGAAGAACAGCATCCAGGAGAGTGAGGAGGAGCATGTGGCATCAGTACTTGTTCTGCACAGGCCTGCTGGTACATCAAGGCAGCACCAGTCCCCATGGGGGCCCCCATGCAGCAATAGGAGCTTCCACACCTGAGATAGAATCCCAGGCTGAATCTAGGGATAATAAATTGTCCAGGATCCAAACATGAGTTAGACCCTCCAGTTCCTTTTCCTTCCCAAATTCAGTCTCCTTGATCCTTAAGAAATAAGTTCATTAATTTATCTGAACTTAATGAACCCCAGAACCTTGTACTAATCTTACTGGCCAGAGAGCTTCACTAAACACAGACACTCTCGGACTGTTAGAAAGAGAAGAAACAGAATGACCTTCTTGTAAGACAGATTCATCTCTCAGGTCGTGGGGTCTGAGAACCTTCATGGGGGTAGATTCCAAGGGTAGTTTTGGATACTCCAAGTTTAAGTTTGAACACAGCATTCAGCAGCATCCAGACCAAAGATCCACTTGATTTTTCTAGGTGTGACCCTGGTACTATAGCAGACCCTTTGAGGTTCCTGTCAACTCTATTTTTGTCCTCATGTCTGGGAAAACTGACTAAATTTCCTTTAATTTGGAACCAAGCCCAACTCTGAAGCTGGGTGGATGTAGCTACACTTCCGCACCCAAGTTTCCGTAGGTTTGAAAACAAGGCTGGGTGTTGCAGAGAACAGCTGTGCTAACAAGCTCAGCTCTTATCTGTCCAGGCCTAGTCCTGCCGGGGTGTCCTGGAGAGCCATGGCAGTGACTGAAGAGCCGCCAGCCACACCCAAGGGGGCCAGGGTGTGCGGGAAGCCTGAACCAGTGTCACAAAGGAGCTGGCTCATCAGATAAGGAGGTTTGAGAATACCCTTAGGAAGGGCCAGAAGAGTCCACTCACCAGGGTGGACTTTACCCCAAACCTGCTTCTAGAACCTTTTCCGGAGAGACTGGCCTGACCCTACCCTACCTGAGCTGCCACCTTCTTCTACATTTTTAAAACACGTGCCACACTATGAGTGTTCCCATCTCTGTGCACAGCTTCTCTCTCTCTGCTCGATTGCCTCACCAATTGTAAGCTCTTGGCCTCATCCGTGTGTCCTCCTCTGAGCTGGTCCCTTGGTCAGCACAGGGGCCTTTCTGCATCTGCCTGGCTGGTCCTCCACGCTGGCCAAATGGCAAAGCCACCCATGAAATATCCCTGCTATGGGATCCAATCTAACCAGTGTGGGATGTGCCTCAGGCCTCGGTGTTTTTCCCAGGTGTTCCCCAGTCCACAGACAGAGCTGAGGACTTCTGCTCCAATGTGCTGACACTAGCTTGGAGCCACTGAATCCTAATGGACTGGGAGGTTGAAATGGGGACTCCAGGAGGGAGGTGGTAGAACCCCCTCACCCCACCTTCTTTAAACAGTCAAAGAGATCAACAAGTGCCTCCACCGCTGGACTGAGACGGTGGGCTCAGGGAAGAGGGCTGGCCATGGGGTAGCCTCTCCTTTCCAAAGTGGAGGCCATGACTTCCAGGAGGGAGAGATACCAAAATATCACAAAGGGTGTGGCACAGACACAGGTTGGTCAGAGCACATCCCTGACTGTCAGGACAGATGCCAGCTAAGTGCCAGCCCAGTTCTGGGGCTTCTGTGCCCACCCTTTAAAACCTACAGGTTGGCTCGGCACCTGTACCTCAGCGGCTAGGGTGCCAGCCACATACACCAGAGCTGGCAGGTTCAAATCCAGCCCGGGCCTGCCAAAAAACAATGACAACTACAACCAAAAAATAGCCAGGTGTTATGGCAGGTGCCTGTAATCTCAGCTACTTGGGAGGCTGAGGCAAGAGAATCACTTAAGCCCAAAAGTTTGAGGTTGCTATGAGCTGTGAAGCCATGGCACTCTACAAGGGCAACATAGTCAGACTCTGTCTCAGAAAAAAAAAAAAAAATTAAAAAAAATAAAATAAAACCTACAACAGTACAACAGACACAACTCAACAAATGCCCAATAAACTTTTCTTAATTCCCCTTTTTGGAGTATAAAAGCCCTATTTGCTCAGGGTAGGAAATCCAGGAAAGCACAGAAAGGAAACCCAAGTCACTCACGATACACCATCCAGGGACAATCCCACCCCCACGTGCACACACACACATGCACACACCTGCATACACTCATGCCTCTCCTGCCCACGTTCCCAGAAAGCCCAAGTGTGTTTCCCTCTGCCCGTGTCTGGCAGGTGCCTTCTTTGATGGGCAATCTGACCTCTCCAGATCACTGTCTACCACTCTTTCTTCCTGAGAAAGAAGGAAAGGTCAGGACATTGTAGCTCCACAGGAGGAGAAAAGGAAAGTGAGTAACCAGGCTGGGAAGGGGCCTCCCCAGAGCAGACTGAGTCAGTCATCAGACATTCCTGGAGCGTGAGGAATGGGAAGATACAAAGATGTATCACCCAGTTCCTGCCCTTGAACACTTCACCATATAATTGAAGAAATCAGACAGCCCCCCCCCTACACTACTGAGATTAAATGAGTTAATAACAATAACATGTTTAAAATAGTACCGCGGGCATAGTAAGTACACTGTGTTTGCTGATAATTTTATTCTCATTACCCAAGAGAGGAAGAAAGAATCAAAAGGGCTGTTTGTTTGGAGGGAGGGAAGATTGTTCGGGTTTGGGTGGTTAGGCATGGTTTCCTGGATCCTGAGAATGGACAAAGCCCCCAGCCCTGACCTATGGAAACCCCTCAGTAACCAAGTGCAGAGTGAGTAGGCAGCTCAGGCACTCACACCCACACCTCTCGGGGCTCTCCTTGTCCTTAGGTGTGGAGGGAAGAAGTGAGGAGGGGGATGAGCACTGGACAGGTTGAGAACCTCCGGGCTGTGGAGGTGCAGGTCTGCTGGGCTGCTGCTGCCAAGTGGAGGCTGCTGTCTGCGCCCAGCTGAGGGAAATTCCAAAGTAGCCAAGGGGAGGATCTGGGAAAGGCCCCCTTGCCTGGGAGAGCAGAGGGGGTTTTAAAGTCTGAATAAGGCCTGGTGGTATGGCTCACGCCTGTAATCCTAACACTCTAGGAGGCTGAGGCAGGTGGATCACTTGAGCTCAGGAGTTCGAGACCAGACTGAGCAAGAACGAAATCCCATCTCTAATAAATAGCCAGGTATTTTGGTGAATGCCTGTAGTCCCAGCTACTTGGGAGGCTGAGGAAAGAGGATCACTTGAAACCAAGAGTTTGAGGTTGCTGTGAGCACCACAGCACTCTACATTCTACTCAGGGCAACAGAGGGAGACACTGTCTCCAAAAAAAAAAAAAAATTCTGAATGAAGAGCAGGGAGGGAAGAGGAGGCCTGGCAGCCCAAGGAACAGAGATGCAAGTGTGGGCATCCCAGATGTTTCGCATCTCCGGGTGACTAGTGGGTGGGGTGACGCTCTGTTCTGTATCTCACAAGACCCCAGGAAAATCCACACTTCTCCCCAGGCTTGAGAGTCAGGCTTGTATTTAGAAGCTATAACAGTGTTTGCTGACCCAAGGCTGGCGCAGGACAGGCACCGAGTACCCCACAGGGAGAAGGTCTCACTCAGGTTCACAGAGGCCAGGCTGGACTCCTCAGAGTGAACAGCAGAGGAGGAAGAGCCCCAAGAGGGGTGAGGGGCGGCAGCATCTCTGCAGAGGAGGCTGGCCGGCTCAGGAGGACTGTCCGCCTTAGAGTCCTGAAAAGGAAATGCAAATCCCCTCCTTGAGTAGCACTATCTGTCTTATCGCTGCAGCCACAGGGCAGAGGATCCCTGGGTGGGCCCGGCAGTTTCCTTTGATCATCCTTATCTACCCTGAAGAGTGTGAGGCCCAAGGCTCTCTGCTCAGTCCCCTCCCTGGCCAGGCCAGGCCTATAATTCATGCAGCCTGGCCTCCCTTCCAAGGGGCTTTGGTAGTGAGAGCCCAGTCCCAGTCTGTACCAATCCCCGGCCCTGGGGATTAGGGCCAGGGGGCTCCTGCATTCCTCTGGACGACCTCACCTCCAGGCTCCTATGTGTAGGGCCTCTCAGGCCTCTGCGGGCCGGGGTCAGGCTCTATGGCCCCCGAGGAAGGCTGCTAGCATTTCAGCTGGGGAAATGAGGAAGTGAGATAGTTTCTCCTCCGGAACTTCAGGCCTTCCTCTCAGACAAGCCCTTTCCCAAGGCGTCCGCCCCACCTTGCCTGGTAAATCAATCCCAGAGCCTGAAGCCAGAAACCCCAGCCGACCTACCTCAGCTGCTCCAGGAGGGAAAGACCCGGTGGCAGTGGCACCCAGCCACACACCTGCCGCTGACCGTGTCCCTACCACTCCCCAGAACAAGTCTTCGGCCCAGATAAGGACAGCCATCTCACCCCGTGCCCTTTGAGAGCCAGGCATAGGTCTCTGCTGAAAGAATCTTCAGGGAAGAGACATTTCTGGAAGGCTTCTCTCTTCACAAGACCAAGCTTTCTCTATCCTGGTATCAGAGCAGATCTGGGAATCAGAATTCCTGGGTCTCACTCCTTCCACTCTCCACATCTCCTGTTCCACATGCAAACCTAAGTGCTTCATCCCCACAGGGGAGGAGGCCAGCACCCACCACCTCTGCTCCTTCCACCACTGAAGACTGGGCCAGCTCCACACACACCGGAGAAGATAAATACTGGTGCTGGTGAGATCAGGGACTACCCAGTGCTTAACACCAGCAAGGATTGCTCAAGGGCTCCTGTGAGTTTGGGTTTGTATTTTGGTGGTATGTTAACAGCAACATCAACTCTCACCTTAAGAGGTGAGGAAGGCAGGGTGGAGCCACACTCAGTGGCTTTCATGTGTAAGCACTTTCATGCTAGCACTCTGGGAGGCTGAGGCAGGTGGAGAAAAACCAGCAAGGTATTGTGGTGGGTGCCTGTAGTCCAAACTACTTGGGGAGGCTGAGGCAGGAGAATCTCTTGAAGCTTCAAGAGTCTTAAGGAAAACAACTTGAGCTGAAAGTAGCCACGAGGGCGCCATGGTGCAAAACTCTGGGCAGTGATAAACTGACAGAGAAGTTAACTCAGAAAGAACGCCCTGAACCTGATCCAAATGTTCTATGCAGTGAGAGTTTGAGGTTGCTGTGAGCTATGATGATGCCATAGCTCTCTACCCAGGGTGACAGAGTGAGACTCTGTCTCAGCAAATAAATAAATAAGAAAAATATCACTTCATTGAATTATAAAAAGCTTCCAAGTCTTTACCCATTTCATATAAATATCAAAAAGCTGCATTCATTCTCACCAACACCAATTTTTTTTTTAAGAGACAAAGTCTCACCTTGTCACCCTCTGTAGAGTGATGTGGCATCATAGCTCTCAGCAACCTCAAACGCTTGGGCTCAGGTGATTCTCTTGCTTCAGCCTCCCGAGTAACTGGGCACCCACCACAATGCCCGGCTATTTCTTTCTTTCTTTCTTTCTTTTTTTAATGCCCAGCTATTTCTAGAGACAAGGTCTCACTCTGGCTCAGGCTGACCTCAAACCTGTGAGCTCAGGCAATCCACCCACCTCGGCCTCCCAGAGTGCTAGGATTATATGCGTGAGCCCCCAAGCCATTCTTACTGTTTTGTAAATTAATCTCCCACCCTAAAGATGCATATCTTGAGTAGTTAGGTGGATTGATTTAGGAGATTGGCTTTTGAACTGGAATATTATAACTGAGTTATGCTGATTATTATTTGGAGTGGTGGTTAGTGTAGTTTGAAAAGTAGTGTAAAACTACACTAGTGTAGTGTGGTTTGCTTTGAACTTTTATATATAAAACTGTAATTTTGGAAATGGAAGAACAGTCTTGGAGAGGCTACTTTCACTGGTCTCCAGAATCCTGGCCTTCTGCCAAATAAAGTTTGGTGAATCTATCCCCATCTCCGCATATTGGCTGACAGTAACAGGCAGCTGGACACTCTTCATCAGGTAATACAAGGCCCCAGGACTGCCCCCATATGCTCCAGCCCTGCCTGCCAGTGAGCTTCAGGGAGCAGGTGTCACCACTGCATGACAGTGACAGCAGCAGTCCTCCAGGCTGGGCCCGAGTGCAGACCCTGAGGAAGGCTGAGGCAGAGCTGCTATGGAGATAGGGGTAGAGTGTCCAACCAGGAGAAACTCAGTCCTGATCTTTAGTTAATGACAAACCATTCCCTCCCTGAAGACCACTGCTCAATCTCTCCCTCACAGTATCCAGGCCAACCCCAGGCCCACAAAATCTTTCCTAATCTTTCACTCAAATGGGAATAATTTGCTTGCTTATCAGCAGACATTTATTAAACCTTCCATATGGCAGCTAATACAGAAAAACAAGCCTTCCTTGCAGGAGGTCACATCCTACTGCAGCAGACAAGGACAGGACCATGAGAGCACTGGGCATATATGCACATCCTGTGTCCTGGGAAACCCATGGGGCCGAGTAGATGGGGACAACTGGTCACTCTAGAAAAGAGCAAGTTCAAGAAGAGAGAGGAACAACAACAACAACAAAAAGGAACCAGCAGCAGAGAGGAAGCCAGGGATCTAGAAGAAAGTCAGGGATCTAGATGGCTCATTGATTAACCCCGGGTAGGTGGGGCCTGGCTGCCAGTGGACAGAAAGAGTGCCTATGTATGGGGAGAGACATCCTTTTCTCTGGAAGCATTCCATGCACCATGCCCCTACCCCTGTGTTCCCCGGTCCTGACTCCCCCTTGGTGAGCCTACAGCTGTCTCACCTCTCAGTGACCCCTCAGAAGGGCAAGCTGGGATTCCACCCTATTCAGCCAACAGAGGCATTGGGTGCCCACCCGTTCTGGAGTCCTGCCTTGGCATTGTCTTCAAGCAGCTATCTCTATCCATTTCCTATCCCTCACTCCATCTGTGCCCCTATTTATTTATTTTTTTAGAGACAGAGTCTCATTTTATCACCCTCAGTAGAGTGCTGTTATGTCATAGCTCAAAGCAACCTCCAGCTCTTGGGCTTAGGTGATTCTCTTGCCTCAGCCTCCCAAGTAGCTGGGACTACAGGC
>NW_003852444.1:12359203-12362624 GCF_000181295.1 Otolemur garnettii
CCTGCATGCCCCTCTGCCAACAGTCACGTAAGCCGCTGACTGCCACAGCATGTCAGTAAGAGGACACACACTAACAAAGCACACAGAGGAAACTTTCTTCCTCTTCCAATGAGCTGACAAAAGAAAATAAAAGAAGAGCTGTCTGAAAGACATCTATCTCCAGGGACTGAATGGAGAGTCAGTTCTGAGGAAGGATGGGGCTGGTGGCAGGGCTTTATCAGGCCAGGGTGCTCTCTGACTGCCTCTGTGAGGCCCGAGCGGTTTGGGGAGTCCAATACCATCTGCAGACCACTCACATCCCAAGCAATAGCATGCAGCAGCGGTTCTCAAACTTGACCGTACATCCGAATTGTCTGGAGAGCTTATTAAAACTCTGGACCCACCCCCAGAGTTTGTGGTTCACTAGGACAGGGATAGAGCCCAGAAATCTGCATTCCCCCACAGGATCCCAGGTGCTGCTGCTGCTGCTCCAGGACCTCACCTGGAGAACTACTGAATAGGTTCTCCCCTGCCCTCAGGGAGCTTACAAAGCACTGGAGGCAACCGGTATGCACCTGAGTGCCCAAAGACAGTCCCCAAGACACCAAGAAGGCAGTGTAAACTGAACACATGGCGGGGGGGTTGCCTGAAAAAAGAGCAAGATGTTGTCGGTGCCTGCTATGATCCTGTCATCTCACACCGTCAGCAGGAAACCAGAAAGTTGAAAGGGGTTCAGAGATGTACCCAAAGACGAGACCAGGAGAGGTTCAGAACAAGTTTAAAGAAAGGAGATAGAGACGCTCCAGGGCAAAGATGGCAGCTGCACCAGGACCCAGTAGGGCTTGTTTTTATACTGGGTGGAGGGGGAGGAAGGTTTCAGGGGTTACTGGAAGGTTTTGGCGGGCTAGGGTCTTTCCAGCGGAAGTAGACCTTTTCTTCTAAGGGAGGAGGAGGGGGAAGGGTTTAGGGCCCTAACAAAAAACAGTTGTTTTTCCATTCCCATTTCACTGAGCAGGAAAAGGAGTCGTAAAGGTCCCTGACTTGCCCCGCGGTAAGCAGCTGAGAGGCAAGCAGCACAGGGTGCCGGGTGAGGGCTCCTGACACCAAGGGGCATGGGGTTGATCTTGGAAGCTTCCCAGAGGAAAAGCGACTCAAGCCAAGTGGTGATGACAGAGAATGGGGTGAGCAGTGAAGGAAGGAGTAGGAGGTTTGTGATGTGTCACAGTGACACAGGGTGAGGGTCCGGGAGGGGGTATGTGAGTAGTGGGGTGGGCACAAGCCACCTTGTTGAAGGGCCACCAGGATGAGTGGTAGGCTCAGAGGAGGGGTACCTGACTACTGCAGGGCCTTGCCTGCTGCACCAAGACCCCTGGGTCAGGCACAGTGGCCGGAGGGTGCTACTACGGGGACTGAAGTTAGCAACGGCAGCCCTGAACCAGTGCTTGAGAAAAGTGTTCTGTTGGCCTGGGCCTGTGAGGGAGAAAGACAACCCCAAGGCAAGTCCACCAAGCTGGCAGGTCACTGCAGGTACCAAGGCAAAGAGGGAGGTGATTTCTGTAATAATGTCACACATTAACTGGAACGGGCCTTTATGGGTTGTACCACCCAGTCTTTATCACTACCAGCCCCTCCTCCAAAGATTACCATCATAAGTTGTCATCTTTTCTGCTTTTGCTCACCATTTGAGGGGTTAGAATAACACACACACACACCCCCCAAGGAACCCAGTGTCCTGCAGAGAAGGGAGGGTGAGTTGGGATTAAATAAACTGCACAGTGAGGGCGGCAGATGTTTGCCCAGACTGCCAAGGCCCCTGATACAGCAATGTTGCTGTCTGTCTCTTCAAGATGTCTTGAAGTGAGAACTCTCTGGGCTCTCTCCCAAGCGCTCCTCAACCCTTACGATGCCATTGGAAGCTTATTCCATGGAAGCTGATTCCATTCTGTTCCGCCTCCCAGGGGAAAGAGAGCAAAAGAGCTGTGGACCAGTGAGGGCTCCTCCAGAAAGCCATCCTCAGAAAGGGAAAATGTTCCCTTTGCGCCAGAGGAGGTGGGGTGGGACCATCCCCTGGGCCTGCCATCCCAGCTGCTCCTGGACTGCCAGGCACAAACGTCCCCGTGGGGACTGGGATGACCACGCACCGGCCCTCTGCCATCCGACTCACAGAAGTGTCTTCTTATATGAGGACAAGTGCCTGGGCTGAGCAGGGAGCCTAATTTCGTTTCTCCTCAGATACAAGCTTGCAGTGAGCGGCAAGCAGGCTGGGCCTGGCCCAGGGAACCGTCCCCATCCCCAGGCCATGGAGCAGAGCCAGAGAGGTGGGGGGACACAGCTTGAAGGAGGCACTTTGGAAATTCCTCACATATTTGGGCCTTTGTCTCTGGGCACTGAGATGGAGACCCACATTTTACTCTGCAGAGAGTTCCCAGTCTTCCTTTGCTTTCAAAGGAAGACCCTAGAAGGGAACTGAAAGAATTTTGTCGCTTTTTCATCTCAGTGACCAGTTGAGTCATTAGGGGCAGGGGGCACGGGGGACATTTGCCTCTTGTACTCCTCTTTCTCTTCATTTCCCTCTCCCTCTCTAGCACAGCCTCTGCGCCGAGTTCTAAAGGTGGTAAAGGTGATGGATGCCCCTATCTGGGAAGAGCATCCCACCTGCACTCCCTGGTTTCCCAGGGAAACTGGGAGGCATCTGTGCGCAGGAGGACACCACAGGGAGCCAGGACACCTGGGCTGTGACTATTCTGCAAGACCTCAAACCACTGTGGACTGGGAAGCTGCCAACTTCTCTGGGAGGAATGAAGGCACCAAAGGTGAAAAGCACGGCACGAACCTTGTTCATCTTGAATAAGGGACCTGAATAAAGTGAGAACACAGGTAGTAGGAATAACATGGAGTCAGTCAGGCTGAGGCTGAGACAGCACAGTTGGTCTGGGTGGTTTCGGTCCTACATGACCTTCACCTCCTGTCTTCCATCCTTGTTTTATAAATTCGGTTTTAACCTAAACATGTGCATCTTGAGTAGTTTAGAGCGATTGATTTAGGAGATCAACTTTTGAATTGGGATGTTGTTACATGAGTCATGGATTATGTCAAATATTGTTTATTATGGGTCACAGGTTATAGTGAATACTGTTGTTTATAATTAAGTGATAGCTGGGCGAGGTGGCTCACGCCTATAATCCCAGCACTTGGGAGGCTGAGGTGGGTGGATTGTCTGAGCTCACAGGTTCGAGACCAGCGTGAGCCAAAGCTAGACCTCATCTCTGAAAAATAGCTGGGTATTATGACAGGTGCCCGTAGTCCCAGCTATTTGGGAGGCTGTGGCAAGAGAATGACAAAGTGAAATTCAGTCTCAAAAAAAAAAAAAAAGAAGTTGAGTATTAATTGCTATTGTTTAAGGTAAGAGTTAGTATGGTTCTTGCTCTTTTTTTTTTTTTTT
>NW_003852444.1:12362925-12367106 GCF_000181295.1 Otolemur garnettii
TTGGGCTCAAGTGATTCTCTTGCCTCAGCCTCCAGGTAGCTGGGACTATAGGTGCTCACCACAATGCCTAGCTACTCTTGCTGAGGCTGGTCTCAAACTCCTGAGCTCAAGCAATCCACCTGCCTCGGCTCCCAGAGTGCTAGGTGGCCCCTTGCTTTTAACTTTTATGTATAAAACTGTGATTTTGGAAATGGAAGAACACAACAGTCTTGGAGAAGTTACTCTCACTGCTCTCTAGAATTGCTGGCCTTCTGACAAAGTTTGGTGGACCTATCCCAGTCTCTGCATATGGACAAGCAGACTGGACCCTCTTCGTCTAGTAACAAAGGGAGAGGGACACATGGTGAGTTCTATCATGAGGTTAGCCAGAAGCCTGACTTGGCCAAGAATTTCAGATTTCCACATACCTCTGCCCAGCAAGGCATTTGCAGTTGTGAAGGAGGATCACTCCCTTACCAATTTGAGATCTGTGTCCTTTGTTCCAGGAGAATTCCTGGCCCTCTCCCACCAGATGCCACTCTGCATCCAAATCAACTGATTCCTAAGCAACTGGGGGAGGAGGGAAGCCAGAGTCTCCCCACAGTGAGTACAGGGCAGCCTGTCCCTGAAGACCATGTTTTAACTTTCTCTTCTCACACCTTCCCTGATTCTGGGACTCCAGAGCACCTTTCCTCTTGAGGTCTTATGTTTCCCGTTGCTTTTCTATTACTGAGAGGGGAGTCGCTTGAGCCACCTTATCCCTTCTGTGACCAAACTGAAGTCTTCGCTAGAGCCCACAGAAAATTGTACAGAAAATGAACCGTCCTTGACAGCTCCCCAGTACCCTCTCAGCAACCCCGCTCTGAAACCGGTGGACCTGCTGTCAGGTTTTATCCCCATCCCCAGACTTTATCTTCCTTGAAGAGGTAAAAAGAAAACTTGTCTAAGCGGAGGGGCAGCAGCCTTTAGTAGATAAGTCCCCACCGATAACTTATCACAGGACCTCAGAAGGAGAATCATTTTCGTTTTCTCCTCTGAAAAAGGAGACAGTTGGTCTAGAAGACTTCTAAGACACCTTTCAGGGGTGACAGCCTAGGGCTCATATCTTACTACAGGGACAACTATCCATTCCTTCTTCTGTTCCAGTGCTGGGCCTGTCCGAGGGGACTGGCTGTGGCTGGCTTAACCTCCAGCGTGTGGCTGCACAATGCAAGCTGTGGACAGAGAATAGCCACCCTTCTGTACAACACAGTGCCCCACCAGACTGTCAGTTCTCCAGACACTGACCAGTGTCACAGCCCAGTGAAGGAAGCCCCAGTATTCCCTAAGAAGGGGGTTTGTTCTGAGTGCTGGGGTCAAAACCTATATAGATTGTCAACAGAAAGAAGCTGTACTCTGTAAAATTAGTTATTTATTTATTTTAATTTTTTTGTTGTTGAGGCAGAGTCTCACTCTGCCACCCTCGGTAGAGTGCCACGGCATCACCATTGCTCACAGCAACCTCAAACTCTTAGGCTCAAGCAATCCTTCTGACTCAGCCTCCTATGCTTAGCTAGTTTTTCTATTCTTCATAGAGATGGTGGTCTCACTCTTGATCAGGCTGGTCTCAAACTCCTAAGCTCAAGCAATCCGCTTGCTTCAGTATCCCAGAGTGCTGAGGTTATTATAGGTGTGAGCCACCATGCCTGGCCTAAATAATTTAAAGAGATTTATTCTGAGTCAAACTTGAGGACCATAACCTAGAGTCACACCCAAGAAGCTTTGAGCACGTGGACTCATGGTGGTGGGGTTACAGTTTGGTTTCATTACATTTTAGGGAGACAGGAATTACAGGTGAGGTTATAAATCAATAGGTAGAAAACATACATTGGTTTGACCCCCAAAGTTGGAACAACTGGAAGAGGGGGGCTTAGTTGACAGTTGGTAGAAAGATGTAGGCTTTGCCTAAAAGACCAGGAGTCAGAGAAAAGGAATACTTACGATAAAGGGTCTGTTAATCAGAGACAAAGTACCAAACGGACTCAGGAGGTTTGTTGCAGATTGAGGACCTGCAGATAAGTGCTGCACAGCCTTAGGCCTTTTAGGGAGTCACAGAGAACATCTCTAGGAAGGGCAGGGAGCAGATTGAGGTCCGTCTGATCTCCTTTCTCATGACCAGCAACTCAGTTTTAGGGATCCCCTTGGCCAGAAAGGAGGTCCAGTCTGTTAGTCACTGGGGGCAGGCTTAAGATTTTGCTTAAAACTTATCTATGTTCCAAAGCATCTCCAAAAGCATTTCAACTGGTATTTTTTGGTTTTCGCTTTCTGCTTTTTGCTTTTCAACTTTAAGGAACACTTTCCCTGTGAAAATGGATTATATTGACTAGCCTCAGCCCCTCCTTTCCTGAGCTGAGCTCAGCAACTCCTTTACAATGAAATCCTGAACATCAGAAAAATAGCCTTTTTCTTTTCTTTGTGCTAGATGGCCTCAGCTTCCCATATCAAGGGACATGCAGTGGTCACTTGCACTAGACTTGAAAGCCCATGTAAGTGTGAATAAGATGAGGTCAGTCAGGCTGAGGCTGAGACAACACAGCTGGTCTGGGTGGTTTAGGTCCCCCATGGCCTTCACTTCACGTCTTCCATCCTTGTTGTTTTATAAATTCGGCTTTAACCTAAAAGGGTGTACTTGAGTAGTTTAAGGCAATTGATTTTGGAAATTAACTTTTGTGGGGTTTTTTATTTTGTTTGTTTTTTTTTTGTTTTTGAGACAGAGTGTCACTATGTCACCCTCAGTAGAGTGCCAAAGTGTCACAGCTCACAGCAACCTCAAACTCTTGGGCTAAAGCGATTCTCTTGCCTCAGCCTCCAGACTAGCTGGGACTACAGGTGCCTGTTGCAACACCCGGCTATTTTTGTTGTTGTAGTTGTCATAGTTGTTTGTCAGCTGGGTTGGAACCCGCCAGCCCCCGTGTATATGGCCGGCGCCCTAACCAAATCTAAGGCTCCCCCCTCTCAGGGACTGACTTGACTGGACCCTCCCTTGGCCAAGGGGATCCCTAAACCTGAGCTGCTGGCCATGAGAAAAGAGATCAAACAAGCCTCATCATGCCCCCTCCCCTTCCTAGAGATGTCTTCTAAGACTCCTTAACAGGCCTAAGGCTGTGCGAGACCTACCTTCAGGTCCTCCATACACACAACAACCCGCTTGTGTCGGTTGGGTACTTTTTCTCTGATTAACAGACCTTGTATTTTTTTTTTTAATCTAAAAAGTATTTTAATTGTTTTAGGTTAATTGAGGGTACAAATGTTTGTATTTGTTAGGTAAAGTCCCTCTTATAATTGTGTCCTGCCCCCAAGACGTGTGCCATAAACCATACATTGTGCCCATTAAGTGGGAGCACACCCCTCAGACCCTTTTTTTTAAGCATTCCTTTTTCCTGACTCCTTCTTTAGACAGAACGTAACTCTTTTAGACAATTGTCCTCTAAAGACTTTTTTTTTTTGAGGCAGAGTCTCACTTTATCTCCCTCCATAGAGTGCCATGGCGTCACAGCTCACAGCAACCTCCAACTAACTCCTGGGCTTAGGTGATTCTCTTGTCTCAGCCTCCCAAGTAGCTGAGACTATGGGCGCCCGCCACAACGTCTGGCTATTTTTTTGTTGCAGTTTGGCTGGGGCCAGGTTTGAACCTACCACCCTCGGTATATGGGGCCGGTGCCCTACCCACTGAGCCACAGGCACTGCCCAAGACTCTTTAAACCCACCTATAACCTGTAAGCTCCCCACTTTCAAATGTCCCACCATTTGGGGCCAAACCAATGTATGTTTTCTACCTGTTGATTTATGACCTCACTTGTAACCTCCATCTCCCTAAAATGTATAAAGCCAAACTGTAACCCCACTACTGGAGTCCATGTACTCAAGGCTTCTTGGGTGTGGCTCTGGGTCACGGTCCTCAAATTTGGCTCAGAATAAACCTCATTAAGTTGTTTTACTGAATACGGCTTCTTTTCCATCAACGCAGACAAGCTGCACTTGAGCAACAAGCTTTGCTTAGCTCTCTGCCTGTTTTGGTGGGTGTGAGTGTACCCTGTGCGTCTCTCCGTATGTGTCTATCTCTGTGTCTATGCTGCTCTGTTCTCTTTCTGGCTCTGTGTGTATCTCTACATATGGGCTTCTCTGTGTCTTTTGGAACTTCTTTCTTTCTTTTTTTTTTTTTT
>NW_003852444.1:12367218-12373681 GCF_000181295.1 Otolemur garnettii
CTCTTGCCTCAGCCTCCCAAGTAGCTGGGACTACAGGCGCCCGCCACAACGCCTGGCTATTTTTTTGTTGCAGTTTGGCCGGGGCTGGATTCAAACCCGCCACCCTCAGTATATGGGGCCGGTGCCCTGCCCACTGAGCCACAGGCACTGCCCGGAACTTCTGTCTTTCTCACTGTGTCTGTCCAGGTTTGTGCTGGTGTGTTTTTCTCCCTGTCTGAGCAGGTCTCTCCAGGTCTGTGTACAAATCAAATCATTTCTCTATCCCCAATCAAATCATTTCTCTAGTCAAACATCAAATTTCTCTGACCCCAAAGGGCAGCCTCTTATCTAAACCTGGGCCCTTCTGGAGGCCAGAGTCAGCACAGCCAACCACTCTCCAATAAGTCCAATGCTATCGGTATCGGTAAGTGAGGAACGTGTTTTTGTTCAGACAATAAGATGGGGTGGGTTTGGGCTAGATCCAGTTACTCATCACACAGAGACCCAATTATTGAGAAAATGAAGGTTGCCAAAGAAGAAAGGAGTTTTTAATATGACAGAGGTCTTTTCAGGAGACCTGGAGAAGCTGCCTCAAATCCATCTCTCTGACTGAGGGAGATCGGGGACTACCAAAGGAGAGGCCACATGGCCTGGGGTAGGTCCAGGAGTAACTCACAAGGTGCTAAGTACCTTTTGGGCAAGGAAGTCCACCCCGGGGCCTTCAGAACCTCAGCTCCTTTGTTTTGCAGAAAATCCACATGGGGCGAGAGGGGCTCAGGCAGGTATCCCCAGAACTTTGGGAGGCTGAGGCAGAAGGAACACTTGAGGGCAGGGGTTCAATTCTATCATTTCTGGGAGAAAACTCAAAGGGTTAAGTCAGTAGTTAAAAGAGATGATTATAAAAATCATATAGGGGTTCATGGAGTCGGTCACAATTTCACTGAAGTCTCCATGGGATTGTGGAGGAGAGACTACATCCCACACTATATCACACCACAAAGTTCACTCATGCTTCTTCATTAGACATCTTTGCTTTATTCCTAGAATTGGTCTGAAACTGTTGCTTTTACCATGTGGTTTGTGCTGGAGGGATGGACAGGCCTGGGAAGACCAAGTTGTACCATGGGAACTGATGGGACTAAGGGTGGGCACCTGACCTGAAGGCTGCCACTCTGCTGGTCAGCCAGTGTCATAGAGCGCGAGGGGGAACCAGGTGGTGGTCACTGCAAGGGGCGGATGGCACCTGGGAACAGCAAGGGCAGGGCAGACTGCAGCCACATGGCAGCAGAGTAGGGTCAGCGCTTCCTGGAGGGAAGGCACAGCTCCAGAGATGTACTGCCCAGGGCCCAGTCCTTACCTCACAGGTACCTAGGGGCACGACCAGCTCCTGATAAGGCCTGTTAGGTGGCACCTGGATGGAATCTTAAAACACCTTCTGGCCCTCAAATCACATCCATACTCCAGGAGGCCAAGGCACTACTGAGCCCTGCTCTTCCTGGGTGCCTTGGCAACCAGCTGCATTTCGGAGCCTCCTTGCTGGTTTCCCTGTGTTCTATGCAGGTCCAGTGTGCCCTCGGAGGGAGGGTCTCGGGTACCCTCCTCAAGTTACAACCTGTGAAACTGAGGCTCTGCAGGAGGCCAGGGCCAGCTCCCCATTGGCAGATTGGAGGTTGGGGGGAAACATCACCGAGAGGCTTTCCTTTCTCTGATACCCTCAAATGAGGAAAGCTCTTCCCCCACTGCCCAGTCGGGAGAAACCCTGACTCTCTCTGCCCTTGGTGGGAAGGGCCATCCACCGGCACCCACTATTTTGTTGGGTCCCATGAGTCCTCTCCCCGCAGTGTGTGCTCCTCTCTGGCTGGGCTGTGCAGTTAAAGGGGAGTGAAACTGGAGAAGAATGTGTGGAAGTTTGTGGCTTTCATCTCTTAAACAAATAGCAAATTCCTTCGGCTGCCGGTGCTGGAATTAAACAATGATGTGTTCAGGGAGGCTCTGAGGCGTTACCTTAGCAACGCCCAGGCTGTTTTCAGGCAAGATCTAGTTAAAGAGGAAAGAGAACAAAAATAATAAAGGGACGGGTCTGGATGGGGTCCAGGAATGGGGGTCTTTTGGCTGAATGCGTGTGTTTTGTGTTCGGATATGTTTGCAGTCCT
Source organism: Otolemur garnettii (assembly GCF_000181295.1). Taxonomy (NCBI): domain Eukaryota; kingdom Metazoa; phylum Chordata; class Mammalia; order Primates; family Galagidae; genus Otolemur; species Otolemur garnettii. The sequence goes on from NW_003852444.1 coordinate 12,369,351, forward strand.
GCTTTCTGCTAAGTTTTCTCTCGGCTCCCGTGCGCCCTGCTGTTAGCAAGGTGGGCTCACTGGAATACTAATGCAGGGTAAGAAAAGACAGCATGCCAAGCAGGAGAGATGGAGTAGGTGGGAAAAGATGCCACAGCTGGGACCCCTTGAGCAGGAAGTCACGCGCATGAAGCCCACTAGGCTGGCTCATGGATGATGCTTGGGCTGACCTTGCTGGTCACTGTATGTTCCACTGGCAGGAAGCAAAGGCGTCTCCTCTCAGCTTGACAGAAACACAGACTATCAGGCCACTGCCCCAGGCGTAACGAAGCAGGGACTGCCTTTGGCAAGACCCCCAGGTGACGAATGTATGCCTGTGGTTTGAGATGCCCTGGAAGGACCCCGTCTCTCTCTCTCTCCCAATTTTCAGCAGATCTATCACCAGCTTTCTAGGATCAAATGGAATTCTGAAGTCAGGTGGCAGCCCACACAAAAACAAGCAGATCCAGGTTGCTGATAATGCATTTTTGGTGTTTTTTTGTTTTTTCTTAAGAGACAGAGTCTCACTTTCTTGCCCTCGGTTGAGTACCGTGACATCACAGCTCACAGCAACACAGCTCTTGGGCTTAGGTGATTCTGTTGCCTCAGCCTCCCAAGTAGCTGGGACTACAGGCACTCGCCACAACACCCAGGTATTTTTTTGTTGCAGTTTAGCCAGGGCCAGATTTAAACCCACTGCCCTCGGTATATGGGGCCGGCACCCTACCCACTGAGCCACAGACACTGCCCCGTATGTTTATTTTTTAATGTTGATTTTTGTGTGTGTGATGGTGATGACAAAGATGGTACTGATGATGAGGACACCATTTGATACTGTTATGGGTTCCATTGTGCCCCTGAAAATAAAAAATACGCTCCAGTCCTTGTCCCCCCCCCCCACAGGACCTGTGAATGGGACCTTATTTGGAACTAGGATATTTAAAGATGTAACCAAGTTAAGACAAAGTCATTAGGGTGGGACCTCATGCATTGACCAGTGTCCTTACAGGAAGAGAGAAATTTGGACAGAGACACACAGGGAGAATGTCATGTGATGATGGAGGCAGAGAGTGGGTTGATGGTATCACAGCCGTGGAATGCCAAGGACTGCTGACAGCTGGCAGAAACTAGGAGAGAAGCACGGAGCAGATTCTCTCTTGGACCCCTCAAGAAGGAATCAGCCCTGCCAGCACCTGGATTCCAGGCTGCTGGTGTCCAGACCTATAAAACAATTTATTTGTGTTGTTTGCAGCCACTCAGTTTCTGGTGCTTTGCTACGGCGAACCTAGCACACTCAGATACCATGCTCTCTGAAGGCACTTTCACGCACGCTCTCCTGGGAAAGCAGAGGCAGAGAGGCGTGCTATTCTGCTCTACAAACAGGAAAGCCCCTGACCCCGCGGAGAGGTCACAAAGCAATGGTCCTAAGGCCACAGGGTGAGGACGAAGTAAAGCTGGTTTGGAGAGGGGCTCACACTGTTGTGGGCCTGCTGGGCAGCCTGTGCATCTGTCCTTCAGCAGCCACCCTGGGCCAGGTGTCACCATCTCCACAGACACTGGGTGTCACAGAGCACATCCCTTCTGAGGTGAAGATCCTACCACAATCTCCACCAGATGGTGGACTCAGTGGTGACAGCAGCAATGTGTGTCCTGCAAAACTGAATATAACCTAGGTATGCAGTGCTTGTGCCTAAGTGACACTTTGCCCCCAGTCCCTCAGGCCATGTTTTATTTTCTCCTAACATTTAATGTCATCCATGATGATCCTGCTTGTTGATTTAACTATGGTATGTTTCCTGTCTCCCTTACTAGAATGTAAATTCTGGTCCCCAGAACACAGCCTTGTCTATGATAGGACCTCGGTAAATAGGATGGCATTCAATGTTAAACAGCCATTGAGGAAAAGGAGTGGGGTCCATGAGCAGTCTATGGAAAGATATTATTGAGGTCCAGGAGCAACTTGAGGGGTTATACGCATTGTATGATCCTGCTTTTGAAATATGGGCATGCAAATACACTCAAGGTCTTTGTGCAGTATATACAGATATGTATGTGCACGTTACATACATGTATATATGTATATACAGAGGGTGCCCAAAAATGTATACACACTTTAATAATGGAAAAAATGTGTTGAAATTGTAATACTCAACATATACCAATAACAAAGTGTGAATACAAGCACGTTTGAGCACCTTCTCTAATTGTAGAAGTCAAACGTGACTTGAGTATTACAATAGGAAATTTTCTTTTCTTAAAATGTGTGTACATTTTTTGGCACCCTCCGTATATGGGAAGGATGACAAATACACACAGCCAGCTGCTACCAGGGGCCCCTCCTGGAGGCAGGTGTGGAGGGAGCCTGCTGTAAGCCGGGAGCCTGGGACCAGGGCCAGGCCAAAGGAGGCAAGGCACAAGGCCAGTGCCTTGAAGAAGCAGAAGATTTGCCAAGGTCAGGGGAGGGACTTGCAGGAGGGAGACCAAAGGCCAATTCTCCTCTGTCGCTATGTGGCCAAGGGCCGGCCGACTAGGCCCCGGGTCTGGGGAGACTCTTTTGTCTCTTGCATCCCTGCTGAGGTTTAGCTGTGTGTACCCAGGCAGGGTGGCAGTGTGCGGGACTCAACACCGAGAACAACCCTTCTGGCCCCCAGTCATCATGGAGCCCTGCTCCCCAGGGGCTCTTAGGCTCTTTGCTGAAAATCAGTAAAGGAAGAGATGACTAAGGTGTGGGATGGTGGCTCTGGCAGGCAGGTCAGGGCGGGAGGAAGAGTGTAACTAGAGAGGTTAGCTGAGAAGACCACCTTGGCAGACGTCAGGCTCGTCTTCCTGTCCTCCATGCCCGTGGCAAAGGGTCACACAGACCACACTCAGACCCGGGCCGGGGAGAAGGAAGCATCCCTAACACAAAGAGGGAAAAGCAGGGATCTCTGCCCGCAGGAGACTGCAGGGTGACAGGGGCATTTTAAAGTCCAGCACAAGCTCCTCAACCCTTGGCCACCTAACTTACAGAGGGCTGTGCCCTGCCCTGCTGGACCTCCTGGGGAACTCTTCATGAGGGCACCTTCCACAGATTTCCTCCACCTGGCCAAACTGCTATTCCTTATGCCCGACCTGGCTTTCCAGCTCCTGGGCCTTTGTTAAGCCTCTAGCAGTTTTTCCGGCCTAAAGGGCCCCTCACTGCCCCTGGGTCTACCCAGGCTGCAGAAGATGGGTGCTCCCTGCTCAGCCGGCACAGGGGAGCTCAGACCCCTGTTTGGCTCCAGCCTAGATTCTGCTTTCAGATCTGCTGTGCAGAGTCCCTAAGCTCAGCCTCAATGTCCCTATCAGCGAAGCAGGTAGAGCAGGTTTTTGCCAGGATTCAAGGCGATGGTGCCTGAAACAAAAATGGTGCTCAGTAAAAGCATGGCTATCATCAAAGAGTGTGCTCTGTCTCCAGCAGCAAGCTGGGCACTGTCGAGGAAGCAGAGGTCAACAGAGACTGAGGTGCCCACCTACTGACAGCCAGCGGTCTGCGTGGAGAAGAGGGACACAGGGGAAGAGAAACTTCAGGAGACTGTAGGAAGTGATGGTAGTAACAATGCCAAGCAGCGCCTTAGCCTCACACGCTCCTGCTACCCTTCCCGGGCCCTGGCTTTGCCAGCTGCCGTCTGACAGCGTCTCCACCAGGCTGCCCCTGTGACCATCTCACTTCTGCCCCAGGGCTCCTCTGTGGCCAGGATATGTACTCTGGACACTCACATGTGTGATCGGATAAACCTTAGCCTGTGGGATGTGACTGCTGGATAAATGTTGCCCTTTCCATTTTTCTTGAGGCCCCATTCTGTATTCTTCTCAGAGGCCCCCAGCAGACTGGAACCCAGCTACACACAGCAGCAACCAGGCTGCAAACAGCGTCCTCTGACTGGCTCGCCCTCCTTCCTGCTCACTCACTCCGTCTCCTATTCCCGTTCTTTGGGATCGCTTCCCACAATGGACTGCCTGGAATAGGTCCCCATCTCCAGCCTCCTTTCCCAGCAGGAGCCGAGGCTAAGGCCACAGTGCAGTGGCTCAGGGCACAGGCTCTGGGCTTGGGCTGCCTTTGGCACTGGCAGGGCTCTGAGCCAGGCAGGGCACTTCCCCTCTCCCCAGCAGGAGTAGCACCTATTCACCTGGTCTGACGGTCGCTGTGAAGGTCAGCTGAGAAACACCACATCACACACTCATACCACACACACACGTGCACCACACACTACATACACCGCATCACACACTCATACCACACACACACACCCGCACCACACACTGCATACACCGCATCACACACTCATACCACA
>NW_003852444.1:12374091-12388946 GCF_000181295.1 Otolemur garnettii
TACCACACACACACCCGCACCACACACTACATACACCGCATCACACACTCATACCACACACACACACCCGCACCTTTCAGCCTTTCCTGTGGATAAGCACAGGTTATCTGTCAATCTGTTGGCCACTGGCCTGTTTATCTTCTTAGGGCTTTCTTCCTGAAATAACTCGGGCTTATCTAAGCTGCGGTGGGTGCCGTGGGCCTGACAGCCATCCACCTCCTTCAGGGAGAGTGGCCGCTCATCCCTGGCAATCTTTCCAGTTCTTCCTGTCCCAGACCTGGACTCTACAGATCATTAGGCCAAGCTGCCACCTCCACCTCCCCCAACTGTAGCCGTGCCCAAGACAGCACCCAAAGGTTTCCTCTCCTTCTCTCCCCTCCCGGAGAGGTGGTCAGGGCTAGTGAGCTGGGTGTGCCCTTCCACCCTTCTCTAATCTGGCTACAAGCAGCTCAGCTCTCTCTTTGCAGGTCCAGTCACCCTCAAAGTTGTCAGACCCAAAGCCAATCTTAGCCTCCACCACACACACGCTGTACCACATACACTCCCCTCGCAGCACATGATACACACACTCCAAACCCTCAACCTCTCCTAAGTTGCCATCCATCCATGCAGTTGTGCCCAAACTTTCCTGCTCCAGAGTAAAATTTCAGTCATCTTCCTGTGTCCTGGCTGCCTCAGCGGGGCCCTTTACCAGTGCCACCCCGAGCTCAGGCCCCCTTGCCCTTCCAGGCCACAGCTTTTCCCTGGGCTCTGGGGTTCTAAGCCTCCCACACTCAGCTGCCAGAGAAATCGTCTTCAACTCTCAATTCTCCCTGACACTGCCCTGCTCAAGAACGTCACACGGCTCCTGATTTCTGGCTACTTCAAATGTGAACATGCTTGGCCCTATGTAAAGGGCCAAGTAAACTGCGATTGCATCTCCATTTACTTAACATCATATGCCATGGTTCAAACGTGTATTGCCCCACAGACCCCACATAAGTATGTTCTTTGGGGCCTCTGGGAACACCCTTCGTATCTCCTCCACTTCATCAAGGCCTTCAGTCCCTCCAATTCCAGTTTGGTGGTTCACTTTGGTGCCCTCCTGCCATTCCTTTGTTCAGCCAACTTAATTGAACACTTGCTATGGGCCAACATGGCAGGTGCTTCCACCCTCACCAGGCTCCCCCAAGCTCCAGTAACATGAGGAACTTCCAATACACTGTGCACAGCATCCTTGGAGGTCCTACAGTGTGTCGCATTCCTGCTTTGTGGGCCTCCCACCTTGTCATAAGCTCCTTGAAGACAACAGCCTGCCTCCTATGTCTGGACCCCCCCAATACCCCCATAGTTCCAGTAGACTTGTGAGCGTCACAAATCACAGGCTATTGCTTTTGCTTGTTTTGATTGTTTCAATTGATTGATGTCTCTGGTTGATGGCTAGAGAAGTTACCCTAAGTCTCCTCTCACAAGACCAAGCCTCAGACTATTTGTTCCTAGAAGCTGGACCCTGTACCCATGCAGGTATTTGTGACACCAGTTGCCTCCTACACTTGGACAAGGAAGTCCTTGAGTCTGGAGGAGCTAGGTGGGAGGCGGGCTACTGGATCGCTAGGCAGAAGCAAGGAGCAAATGCATTGTGGACACAGATACACCCTCCTGCCTCCAGGGTTTCACAGCTACTATGGTGAGAGCAGCACTTCAGTCCCCACCCTGGGACTCGGTCCTCTCCCCACCCTGGGACTCGGTCCTCTCCCCACCCTCTCGGAGCTGGGCTTCTTCAGAAGAGAAGTACAATCTAACCTTTCCATTGTTCAGCCCTAGACCCTTCCAGCTACTTCCATAAAAAGCCATTGATGCCTGGACAGGAGAGAGAGAATTTTTCCAAAGGATGTCATGTGTGTATTGTTGGGAGCAGCAAGCATTTCGGTGAACCCTGGGTCACAGCACAGCCTGACAAATGGCAGGAAGTTCGGGACTTGGGCTTGACATTTTTTGCACAAAGGCCTTATAGCCCAGCCAGGTGAGCTGGGCCTGGGGACAGACACAGGGGCTGCCGCCCGACACTGACACTTCCTGCCGTTTGTCAACCCATGTGACAGTCTTCCTGGTGCTCCAAATGCCCTTTCTTTTGTGCCTGACTCCTGAACTTTATTTATGGAGAAGAGGTCCTCAATATAGAAACGGGTGGGCCCAGGAGCCGGCAGCAGGATGTGGGAATGCAGGCTGGCGGGATGCCTGCCACCGGGGGCTGAATCAAAAGAATGTGGCCATAGACACCCAATAATAAGCCCATCTGGTATTTATATACCTGCCAAGATGTTCCACACACTCCTGGCACGTTTCAGGGACTCACAGCCTGCTCTGTACCAGCCTTCCCAGTGGCCCCACCCCTGGGCTTTTGTGCCCTGGTCTGCCTTCACCTGACTGTGAGCCAGGTCTCCTGTCCCTCAGGGTCCCTCCAGTGCTCCCTGAAAAAAGGGACCATTTTTTCCTACCAAGGTCAGCCTCTGTCAGGATAGCTGGTGTGTGTCTCTGTGGGCAGTGGTGCATGTGAGGCCCCTTCATGTTCCTAATCTTTTCTTTATTATCATTATTTATGGTGAAATTCTTTCCAAAGGGAGCCACACATATTCCTGCTGTCTCAGAAGACATAGGGCAGAAAGTAACCTTTTTTTGGACACTCAGGGTCTCAGTTATGAGTAGGAAAAAAAAAACAAAAAAACAGTAGAAAGAACCCTGACCAGGTAGGTTCAAGTCCTGGGCTCCTGTCCCCACGTTGCCTAGCAACTGGAGCAAGATCCTCACCTTTCGGGCTTGTGGGGTGGGGTGGGAGGGTTGACCTGAAGATGCAGACTGTTCATCTTAATTCTCACGTTCTGTGATTCCATAATTTGTTTTGTACCATTCGGTCACACAGTGATGTCAATACAAAAGTTATCAAGATACATAAGACCATTTGCCCTTCAAATTTGACCGACTCTTTTGAGTTTTCATAACTGTTATTGGTAGATTTTCTTCTCTCTTACCTTGCTTTTAGGCTAATTTTAGATCACTTTTTATGGGTCCATTCATAGGAGCAACACTCTTTCATGTCTGTGAATTTTTTTTTTTTTTTTGAGACAGAGTCTTACTCTGTCACCTGGGCTAGAGTGATGTAGAGTCAGCCTACTTCACAACAACCCCAAATTCCTGGGTTCAAGCAATCCTGCCTCAGCCTCCCATGTAGCAAGGACTACAGTTGCCTGCCACAATCCTCCACTGATTTTTTAATTTTTATCAGAGACAGGGTTTCACTCTTGCTCAGGCTGGTCTCAAACTCGGGAGCTCAAGGAATCCTTCCACCTTGGCCTCCCAGAGTACTGAGATTACAGGCGTGAGCCTCCGCTCTCATTCAAGTTTGTGACTTCTTAAACTGTTAGAATTATGTACAAATTAATAGTGAATGGGTCCAGAGTAAATATACAAACATAGGCATTGATGTGTGTACCTGTGGCATATTTTTGACTAATCAATAACTTTTTTTTTTTTGCAGTTTTTTTGGGTGGGGCTGGGCTTGAACCTGCCGCATCTGGTATATGGGGCCAGCGCCCTACTCCTTGAGCCACAGGCACCACCCTCAATAACTTTTTTATCTTCCTAATTCTTGACCCTTTTCTAGAGAGATGAAAGGGTCAAGTCAAGGGTCAATCTTGACTTGTTGGAAAATCAAGATCCCAAGCAGTGATGTACTTTTTCATCTATTTCTATGAAATATATGTACTTTTTCATATATTTCTATTATGTCTTTGTGAAGCATAGTAGGAATTTAATAAATGGTGTTGAATGAGATAACCTCCTTTTCTACTCAAAAATTCACCTAGAATAATCAAAGTACATGTAGTGAGAATAAGATGGAGTCTGTCAGGCTAGGGCAGATAGGACACAGCTGGGTCTGGTCAGTTTAGGTCCCGTCCGACCTTCACCCCTTGTCTCCCATTCTTTTTGTTGAGACAGAGTCTGACTTGGCACCCTTGGTAGAGTGCCCTGGCATCATAGCTCACAGCAACCTCAAACTTTTGGGTTCAAACAATTGTCTTGTCTCAGCATAGTATTTGGGACTACAGGTATCCACCACAATGTCTGGCTATTTTTTTTAGAGATGAGGTTTCACTCTTGGTCAGGCTGGTCTCCAACCTGTGAGCTCAGGAATCCACCCAACTCAACCTCCCAGAGTGCTAAGATTACAGGCGTGAACCACCTCCCTGGTCATTCTTACTGTTTTGTAAACTTAGCTCCCACCCTAAAGATGCCTATCTTGAGTAGTTTTGATGGATTGATTTAGGAGTGAATTGGAATGGTCACTAAGATATACTGATTATTATTTAGAATAGAGGTCGGTGTGGCCTTTGCTTTGAACGTTTATACACAAAACTATAATTTTAGAAGTAGAAGAACAGAACAGTCTTGGCGAGGCTACTCTCACTGTTCTCAAGAATCCTGGCCTTCTGACAAATAGTTTGGTGGACCTATCACCATCTCTGCATATTGGCTGACAGTGACAGGCGGCCAGACCCTCTTTGTCCAGTAACAATAGTTTGCTTCCTCTCAGTTTATTTCTGAGCAAAGGTGTGAAGTTGGCCAAGCCTGTGTGCTTGTTTGACAAAATCCTGCTCCTCTGTCCTCTTCCTCCCTATTTCTCAGCCTTCTTCCCCATACATGGAGCCTCAGGCCATTATTCCCATGGAAGGAAAGGGGTGAGACATTGGTTAGTTACCCTCTGCCTCAGAGTGCTGTCTGGAAACCCAGACACTTGCAGAGGCCACACAGAGGAACTCCAGGGGGGTGATGCTCAAAAGATGATCATTTAACATGTGTGTAGACTTGGAAATTTACAGAGCCCGTTCATATGCTGTCTCCCTTAATCAGCTCCAATCCTGAGGTAGTGTTGGCTGCATATAGCACAAAGGTAGGGGTGAGGTATTTTGGGGATAAACTTTCCAACCGTGGCTTATCCCTGTGTATCTAACCATCTCAGCTGGAGAGAAGCTCCAGATAGTTGGCATTAGGGGAGGGGGGTGTCATCTCCTTCCCAGGGGTAGGGGTAACAACAGTTTGACTGGGGAGGGAATGTGAGGAGGGCTCAGGATGGAGTGATCCCAGGTGGGTCTGAAGTAAGACCTGAGCTTCCTCTTTGGAATAAACTGGGTCCTACTGACTTTCTGCTCAGCGTGCACTGGGAAAAACCTGGGATTGGGGGTGGGAAGATCTGTGCTGGACTGTGAGCTCTGGCAGCCTTAACCTTCTGACCCTGGGGAAACTTAAACTCTCTGAGCTCCACGTCAACTCCCTCCTCTGCAGAAGAATGATAATAACACCCAACAAAACAACAACAGTGTGGCGGCAGCAGCACCGTGCTTGGTCTCATCCCTAACTGAGGACAATCAGTCCACACATGGGGAAATGCTCCTGTGACGACACCACAGTATTTTGCCAGATTATCCCTATTTTCACTCATTCCACAGATATTAACTGAGCACCTGTTAACTGTGTTCTGGGCCAGTTAGGCCCTGAGGGAGGGCTCAGTGATGAAAGGAAAAGGCTCCCAGGTTCTGAGCCTCCTGAGATCAATGGGCACCACTCCTCCACGCCCCTTGCTTGGGTCCCCCTAGGCTATCGAGCAGCAGGGACGCCTCCTTAGATGCAGTGTCATTGTGCCTATCACTGTTTGCTCTAAGAATTAAGTGGCTTGATTTGTGTGAAGCATCTACATGTAAGGCAATGCCTGTCCGCAGCAATGCTCAAGGATTGTTAGCTTTCTCCTAAATGCCCTTCAGGGATACACCTGTCTCTGAGCAGGAAGACTTAGTCACCAGCTAAAATGGAGCCCCTGTTCAGTGCAGATGGCTGAGGTGATTCCAGGTTCTTCTCCATGGGCCTCTGAACTCGGAAGCATCCATATCATCTTGAGTATCGTGAGTGTGAAGCATGCGTTTGACCTTGGTCGCGAGCGTGCTTTGTGCTTTGCCTTCCACATAGACCACAGGCTCCCAGCAGGTAGGGCCTCACACAGCTGGCCCGATTCCCCTCCCATGGTGGGCCCTGGAAGGGGCAGCAAGCTCTCTGCTCTTACCAAATCTGGGAGAATCCACTCACAGCTTCAATCTACAAACTTCCTTTCTGGCTCACAACTGAAGTGTGAAGTGCTGCCAGGTGGCAGGGAAGGGTCAGGAAGTGCCGCTGACATTCACAGTTAAGGAAGGATAATTTAATGGTCTTAGAACAGTCGCCACTCTGTTTTCCCAGGCAAAACCAGTCCAGGGGTAAAAAAGAGCTGCAAAGACTATAAACTGAAGACTGTTTCCCTGGCTCCCTGCTCCAGTCTGCAGGGCCCTTATCAACACTAAGAGTGTCCCATGGAAGGACACAGTTCTCCGTTCTGGCCACCAATATTCCGCTCTCCCACCAGGGTTCCAGACCTGGATGGCACCTCTGTGCTGATGAGAAAAAAGCCCCCTGTATTGTGGGCAGGCTAAGCCCACACCAGGGCCCAGTCTCCCTCCCTGTGCATAGAGGTTCTGCAGGTTCCTGTAGCAATGGCCACCAATGCTGGCACTACAGCCGTATACCTGGTCCCTGAGGGGGCTTCTGGCCATTGCAGCCTGGGCCATGGAGCCCACCAGGTCTTCTTGCTGCCCTGTAGAGATGTTACTTAAGTGTCTCTTTTTATTTTTATTTTTATTTTTTTGAGACGGAGCCTCAAGCTATTCCCCTGGGTAGGGTGCTGTGGCATCACAGCTCACAGCAACCTCCAACTCCTGGGCTCAAGCGAGTCTCCTGCCTCTGCCTCCCAAGTAGCTGGGACCATAGGTGCCCGCCACAATGCCTGGCTATTTTTTTTGGTTGCAGCCATCATTGTTGTTTGGCGGGCCAAGCTGGATTCGAACCCGCCAGCTCAGGTATATGTGGCTGGCGCCTTAGCCGCTTGAGCCACTTTTTGTTTTTATTTTCTCTGGTTCAGCCCCCTCTGTATGGGAGCCACACCTTGGAAATAGACAATTTCTGGCCTTAGAATTGACTCTTCTCTCTGAATTCAGCCTGTTGTTCTAGAACAGTGTTTTTCAACCTTTTTTTATCTCATGGCACACTTGAACCTACAGTTAAACTTCCGCAGCACACTTAAATTAATGTTGATCAAAAAAAGAGTAAAAAGAGGGCAGTGCCTGTGGCTCAGGGAGTAGGGCACTGGCCCACATACCAGAGGTGGTGGGTTCCGGCCCCAGCCAAAAACTGCCAAAAAAGAAAAAAAAAAGTAAAAAGAATACATATACTTACTGTGCTTTAAACTTCTTTTGAAAATAATTTAATTAATGATCTTTAATTTTTTTTTTTTTTTGAGACAGAGTCCACCACCCTTGGTAGAGTGCTGTGGTGTCACAGCTCACAGCAACCTCCAGCTCTTGGCCTTAGCTGATTCTCTTGCCTCAGCCTCCTGAGTAGCTGGGACTACAGGCGCCTGCCACAACGCCTGGCTATTTTTTTGCTGTTGTTGTAACTGTCATCGTCGTTTAGCTGGCCCCGGTCAGGTTCAAACCTGGCAGCCTTGGTGTATGTGACCGGCGCCCATAACCACTGTGCTATGGGCGCTGAGCCAGATCTTTAAAATTTTTTATGGTACACCCAAGATCCTTTCATGGCACACCAGTTGAAAATCACTGTTCTAGAACCTATGTGATGTGTGTGACTATCTCAGTCCTTAGAACGATTCTCTGCCAGGAGCCTCTGAACTCTCAGTTCAGAGAAGGGAAAGGCCTCCTCCCTCTGACAGACCTGAGTCACAGTGAAACACGGCCTGGTTTTGTGTCGCAGAGCCCTCCACTGAGACTCATGGTGCTGTGGGCTGATTGCCCTTCCAGACTGATGACCCCCTGGGGGGCTCTAGTGAGCCCCTTTAGTCACAGGCCCTCCTGGGGACACCCATTTCACCTTTTACATTGCTCTCCACATGTCTCCAGCCACTCCTCTGCCCCAGACCCAGCCCTCAGTTCTGAGGACAAGCTGGACCCTGTCCCTGCTCACATGGTGCTTGAGATTGAGAGGAAGGTGGCAGGGGACAGATTGTAAAGCACATATAAGCTGTGATGTGGTCATTTCAGACAATGCAGAGTGCCACAAAGAGCACAGAGTGTGGCACCAGGTCCAAGGATGCCATCTGGGAGGAGAGGATGCCCTGAGGCCTCTCTGAGGAGCTGAGACCTGAGGATCAGAGAATCACCACGGAAGGGCACCAGGGGACAGAGGAGAGAGCAGAGGATTGCCAGTAGGCCTGGGGCAGGTACTTGGGAGTAAACCTCTGCCTCAACTACCCCAAAGAGGTAGATAGGATAAAGGAAAAAAATAGGGACTCAGTCCACACTTTGAAAGGGATCTTTTTTCTGGGCAAACATTGCCCCAACCTCCACCAGCAACACAAATCTGCTGTCACCCCCTGAGTCCCTCATACACAGCACCTCTCACCTCTGACATGCTGACCCTCTGCCCAGCATGCCCTTCCTCCCCACCCCTGTGCGTGGCTGAGATCCAGCTCAAAAGTCCCCTCCTCTGAGAAGCTGTCCCTGCCTCCTGTCTGTAATCAGAGGTCCTTCTACCCATGGCTACATCCATCATGGGCACTTCTCTCCTTCCACATCTGAGCAGTCTAGGGAGTGGGTTCAGGGGCAGCCCCAGCCCTGGACATACCCCACCAGCTGTGTCACTTGATGTATTAGTTTCCAAGGCTGCTGTAACAAAGTACTCTTCCATATCCTAGGTGGCTTTAAATAGCAGAAACTGACTGTCTCACAGTTCTGGAGGCTCAAAGTCCAAAGTCAGGGTGTTGGCAATGTTGATTCTTTCTTGGGTCTCTAAGGGACAATTTGTTCCATGCCTCTTTCCCTGTTTCTGGTAATAGCCGGCATTCCTTGGCTTGTAGACACATCATTCTAATCTCTCCCTCTGCCTTCACATGGCTGTTTTTTCACTGTTTCTCTGTGAAGACATGGCACTATCCTCTCTGTGACTTTACTGGTTCTTACAAGGACAGTAGTCATATGGGATTAAAGGTCCATCTTATTCCAGTGCAGTGGTTCTCAACTTCCCTAATGCCAACCCTTTAATACAGATGATGTCATCATGCTAGGTACTGTCTGTGGGTGTATCTGCATGTGGGCAGACCTGCCTGGAGATGGATAGAGGAGTGGTATCTCGGTTCCTAAGACCATTGGAAATATGTTTTATGACCCACAAAGGGGTCGCGACCCACAGGTTGAGAACCGTTGCTCCAGTGTGTCTTCATTTTTTTTTTTTTTTTTTTGAGATAGAGTTTTACTCTGTCTCCCTGGGTAGAGTGTTGTGGCATCATCGTAGCTCAAAGCAACCTCAGACTCTTGGGCTTGAGCAATCCTCTTGCCTCAGCCTCCTGAGTAGATGGGACTACAGGCATGCACCCCTATGCCTGGCTCTTGCTCAGGCTGGTCTCAAACTCCTAAGCTCCTCAGCCTCCTAGAGTGCTAGGATTACAGGTGGGAGCCACTGCACCCAGCCCTCATCTTAACTAATTACATCTGCAATGGCACGATTTCCAAAAAGATCACATTTGAAGATAGTAGAAATAAGGACTTCAGCATACATCTTTCTGGGGACACAAGTTAATTTACAACACTTGGGTAAGTTTAAACTGTTTCCTCTTCTGTAAAATAGGGACAATGAAAGTATCTTCCTCCTAATGTGAATATTAAATGAGCTAAGAGGCATCTAATGCTTTGCCTGTTACATAATGAACATTCAAAAAGGCAGCTACTATCATTACCAACATTAGAAACTGGCCAACCCACTAGGAGTTCGAGATAGAGACGTGTCCCATTCCTTTTTCACTGTAATCGCCTGGGTCTGGCACAAAGTCAGTGCTCAAAAATGCTTTACTGTATGAATAAGCAGCTGCCATTTTGAGGGCAATGGTTAAGATCAAAGGGGTTATTTTGAACATCTGTTTCCTTCACACACAAAAAAATTATTGGGAGAAGAATCAGGCTACGGTTCAAACTTCCTTGGACAAGTTGTTAATGAGCTCTAGACTTCTAAATAAAAACTCTCAAAAAATTTTATTAAATTATTAAATTAAAAATGCCTCCACATCATTATCTCAAAAATCTTCAGATTATTTTCAAAATGCTATGAAAGGCAGAGAGAATTATTAATTCATCTTTCCATTAATGATCCCCATAAGCAATATATCAGTCTTAGAGAAAATTTGTGAGACAGCAATGTTGTATTTTTTTATGTGCTGCATGTACATTTTATGGTTCCTTGGGCCTCTTGTGTTATGATAGGTACATTTACATACTTTTTTTTTAAAGCTTTGGAGCATAAGTTTATTATTCTAAGTGGTTACAAAGGTTTATAGTTTTTTGCTCATATATCATCTCTAGTCATATCTGTGTTTTAAGATGCCAAGCATGTTTTTGTTTTTTGTTTTGTTTTGTTTTTTTGAGGCAGAGTCTTACATTGCTGCCCAGGCTAGAGTACTGTGGCATCAGCCTAGCTCACAGCAACCTCAAACTTCTGGGCTCAGCAATCCTCTTGCCTTGGCCTCCCTAGTAGCTGGGCCCTAGGTGCACCGTACCACAATGCCTGGCTAATTTTTCTATTTTTAGTAGAGATGAGGTCTCACTCTTGCTCAGACTGGTGTCAAACTCCTGAGCTCAAGGGATCCTTCCAAATTGCCCTCCCAGAGATCTAGGCTTATAAGTATGAGCCACCCCATCCAGTCTGCAGCTTGATTTCTTTTCTTTTCTTTCTTTCTTTCTTTCTTTTTTTTTTTTTTGAGACAGAGTCTGGCTTTGTTGCCCCTGGTAGAGAGTCATGACATCATAGACCATAGTAACCTCAAACTCTTGGGTTCAGGTTAGGCGCCTGTGGCTCACCAGCGGCTCACCAGCTAGGGCGCCAGCCATATACATCAGAGGAGGCGGGTTCGAACCCAGCCCAGGCCTTCCAAAACAAAAATGACAACTACAAAAAAAAAAAAAAATAGCTGGGTGTTGTGGCAGGCACCTGTAGTCCCAGCTACTTGGGAGGCTGAGGCAAGAGAATCACTTACACCCAAGAATTTGAGGTTGCTGTGAGCTGCAATGCCAAGGCACTCTACTGAGGGCAACATAGTGAGACTCTATCTCAAAAAAACAAAACAACAACAAAAAAAAACTCTTGTGCTCAAGCAATTCTCTTGCCTCAGCCTCCCAAATAGCTTGGACTATAGGTGCCTGCCACAACACCTGGCTATTTTTAGAGATGGGGGTCTCGCTCTAGCTCAGGCTGGTCTTGAACTTGTGAGCTCAGTTAATCCACCCTCCTTGGCCTCCCAGAGTGCTGGAATTATAGCCGTCTCTTCCACTCCTGGCCTTGCAGCTTGATTTTTATCAAGGAAAATATAGGCCAGGTGCAGTGGCTCATGCCTATAATTCTAGCACTCTCTCTGGGAGGCTGAGGTGGTTGGATTACTTACGCTCAGGAGTTCGAGAGCAGTCTGACCAAGAGTGAGACCCCCTCATCCCCATCTCTGCTAAAAATAGGAAAAATTAGCCAGGCATTGTGGCAGGCACACATAAAATGTATGTATATATACACACACATATATATACATATACATACAATCTGCTTTACAATTACTCACTTTCTGATTAGTTTTCAGGGGCATGAAGTAGAAAAAAAGCAATTAATTCTCTTTTAAAAATTAATTTCACCCCAATCCTCTATATTACCTTTCTATTCCCCAATCCTGTAACACCCCTGGGTTTGAATGAGTTGAAATAGGACCCATCTCAATCAATGTTAAGTGGAAGCTCTTTGCAGACACGGTTGGAGGTTTCTATTATATTCACCGTAGGAGTCAATTTTGTAACAAAGCACTTGTACGTAATGAGCTTATTAGGCAGTGGCTTTCAATTGATGACCTGCTTTACGTCTGTTATTGAATATTTCCAGCCAAAGTAAACCATAAAAATGTGCATATAAAATATATTTACATATATATATCTAGTCAAAGTATGCTGTGTGGTTTTTTTTTGCATTTGCAGAAAATATCTCTGAAAGAATTGAAAAGTAGTAACATTCATTGCCTTTGGGGAGGGGAACGAGTGACTGAGGGATGGGATGAGGAAAGTAGTCATGGCCCATTTATACTTTTTGAACCATGTGAATAGCTGCCTATCTTTGTGCTGTTCTAACAAAATACCTTAGATTAGGTAATTCATAAATAATAGAAATTTGTTTCTCGTAGTTCTGGAGGCTGGGAAGCCCAAGATCACAGCGGCAGCAGAGTCCATATCTGGCAAGGGCTGTCTGTGTTTCATGGATGTCACCTGGATGTCACCTTCTTGCTGTGTCCTCACGTGATGGAAGGGTCATAAAAGAAGTGAGGGGGACAGTTCTCAGAAACTTCCTTAGTAAGGCACTAATCCCACTCAAGAGGGTGGAGCCCTCATGACCTAATCACCTCCCAGAGGCCCTCCCTTTTTCCTTCAAATTTTCTTTTAAATTTCAGATTAATATGCGAGTGCAGATGATTAGTTTACATGGTTTGCATTTGTTAGGAAAGTTCAAGTTGTAGTTGAGCCCTTCTCCCAGGGGTACGTTGTGCACCTTAGGTGAAAGCTTACCAATCCTCCCGCTCTACTCCCTTTACTCCTTTCCCTCCTCCTCCCGCATCCCCAATTGAATTAAACTGTGTTTTTCTCTTGTGTGGCTATTTTGTTATTTATCTATTGGTTTCATATTAGTATTGAAAACATTGGATACTTGTTTTTCTGTTCTTGTGATACTTTACTAAGAATGTGCTTCAACTCCATGCAGGTGAATGCAAAAGATGAAGCCCCATTATCAGACTTCAGGTTATACTACAAGTTGACAGTGATCAAAACAGCATGGAAATGTCAGAAGAAGAGACATAGATCTATGGAATAGAATAGAGAACCTAGGGATGAAAGAAGCCACATACCACCATCTCATCCCAAACCAAACCAAAGCATGCACTGGGGGAAACAAACACTGTTTAATAAGTGGTGCTGGGAGAACTGGTTAACCACATGTAGAACACTGAAACTGGACCCTTACTTCTCACTACTTATAAAAATTGACCCTTGCTGGATAAAAGATTTAAATTTAAGACATAGAATGATAAAAAAAAATTCTAGAAGAAAGGGTAGGTAAAACTATTGAAAAAATTGGCCTGGGAAAAGATTTTATAAAGAAGACAACCTTGGCAACTGCAGCAACATCATAAATAAATAAATGGAACATGATCGAGCTAAAAAGCTTCTGCACAGCTAAGGGTACAACTAAAGCAAACAGACAGCCTTCGGAATGAGAGAAGATATCTGCATGATACAAATCTGACAAAGGGCTGATAACTGTCATCTGCAGTGAATTCAAACTAATCAACAAGGGCAAAGAATCCCATTTATAAGTGGGCAAGAAACTTGAACAGAACCTTCTCTACAGACAGACAAATGGCCAACAAACACATGAAAAAATGCTCATTGTCGGGTGGTGCCTGTGGCTCAAGGAGTAGAGTGCTGGCCCCATATGCCAGAGGTGGTGGATTCAAACCCAGCCCTGGCCAAAAACTGCAAAAAAAAAAAAAAAGAGAAGTGAAAAAATGCTCATTGTCCCTAATCATTAGAGAAATGCAAATCAAAACAACCCTAAGATATCACCTAACCCCAGGAAGAATAGCCCACATCAAAAAGTCCCAAAGTTTGGCGCCTGTAGCACAGTGGTTACAGCATCAGTCACATACACTGAGGCTGGCGGGTTCAAAACCAGTCCCAGCCCGGCCAGCTAAACAACAATGACAGCTGCAACAACAAAATAGCTGGGTGTTGTGCCGGGCGCCTGTAGTCCCAGCTACTTGGGAGGCTGAGGCAAGAGAATCACTTAAGTCCAAGAGTTTGATGTTGCTGTGAGCTGTGATGCCACAGTACTCTACCAGGGGTGACAAAGTGAGACATTGTCTCAAAAAAAAAAAAAAATACAAAGAGCCCCTTCAGTCCTCAGATGGTAGAGGGTAGCAGTGTGCTCTTTGGTCTGCAGTCCCCAGGGAGACATTTTAACTGCCATCAGGTCCAGGCTTTCTTCTAAAGAGTCTGAATTGTTTTCCCCAATAAGTTTGCAGTCTAGACAGAAGAACTTGGATATAAGAAGTCCTCAGGCAGAAAGACCGACTTCTAGATCCTTCTTTTTTTTTTTTTTTTGAGACAGAGTCTCACTATGTCATTCTCAGTAGAGTGCTGTGATGTCACAGCTCACAGTAACCTCAAACTCTTGGGCCCAAGCTATTCTCTTGCCTCAGCCTCCCGAGTAGCTGGGACCACAGGCACCTACCACAATGCCAGGCTATTTTTTGGTTGCAGTGGTCGTTGTTGTTTAGCAGGTCGGGCTCGAACCCACCAGCTTTGGTGTATGTGATTGGCGCCCTACTCACTGAGTTACAGGCGCTGAGCCTGCTAGATCCTTCTTAAGAAGTGACGGAAACTGTAGAAATTCACTCTCCTGATATTCCCTATGAAAGAAATGGTAACTGCCCCACGAGGATAATCTAGCTGTGTCCCTCCTTGGGACAGAGGAACAAACTGCTAGATCTTGGTCCTCGCACCCTCCCACATTGTCACTATGTCTGAGTCTAGAGCATGGTAATGGTGCTCATATAAAACAGCGCAGAGAACCGTTCAGAATTCATCCCCAATGGCTTCAGGGATGGTTTAAAACAGCAACCTTCTTGAGGCACTCTGATAGAAGTTGGAGTGCTCATCCTTGGGATTAAGATAAACAGTATGAGCCATTCAGCCACTTGAAGCCCTTAG
>NW_003852444.1:12389257-12406062 GCF_000181295.1 Otolemur garnettii
AAAAAAAAAAAAAAAGAATGTGCCATAGCTACAAAGAACGTTTATTTTTTAAAGCTCTTCAACAATTTTTGCCCCCAGTTTCAAATTGTCTCTGAAAAGGACAAGCTATTCTTTCCCCCATTTTGCAGATAAGGAAACTAATGCTTAAAGAGCTTCTCGATATTATAAGCTAGTTAGTGCTAGAAGGATGAATAGAAACACAACATTTTTCCATTTATTTATTTATTTATTTACTTATTTATTTTGAGACAGAGTCTATGTCGCCCTCGGTACAGTGCTGCGGCATCACAGCTCACAGCAATCTCCAACTCTAGGGCTTAAGCGATTCTCTTGCCCCAACCTCCCAAGTAGCTAGGGATACAGGCACCTGCCACAACACCCAGCTAGTTTGTTGTTGCAGTTGTCATTGTTGCTTAGCTGGCCCAGGCCTGGTTTGAACCCACCAGCCTGGGTATATGTGGCCGGTGCCCTATCCACTGAGGTACGTTCGGGAGCCCTTCCCCTTTTTCCTTTTAAAGTGTCTCTGGAAGTTAATTCATTTATGCAGCCAGTTTTTATTGAGCACCTACAAAAGCCAGGCACTGTGCCAGGCCCTGGTGTAAATGTGAAGACAGAGACATAGCCCAGCTCTGTGCACACGGAGAAACAAATCTAGAAATGCAGGAACCACGCCACGAGGGAAGAGAAGATGGAGACCCCTAAGCTCTAGGATTCTCTAAGTTTGTGATTTTATTCAAGCCCCTGAGCTACATGATTGTCAGGATTCTTTCCAATTGGAGAACTCTGGAATTCCCACAGGGCCTCTGCAAACAGCATTAGCAACTGTGGGGGAGAAGGAGAGGCTCTGCTTTTCCCTCACCCCTCAGCCGTCTCTGCAGCAGGCTTGCCCTCTTGGAGCTCAGGGCTCTGACCATCTTCATGCTGCAGAGAGGCAGCTCTCACAACCCCAGCTGTGCACTTTTGAGTGTGCAACTGTTATCAAATGCCCTGGTGACATGGAGAAGAACAATGCTTCAGAGGTTAATGAAGTCATGGGAACCTCCACTGCTCAATCCCGGCCTCAGCCATTGCTGTCATTTGTCGGCATCTGGGCCGGCTTGTTTGCCTTAGCGGGGCTGCAGCAGCTCTGTTTGGTGGGTCCCAACAGGACTGCTCTAACTACTCATTCTGTAGCCAGGGAAAGGACAAGGACACCTGGGCAAGATACTTTTTCCAGAGACTTAAAGCCCTGAAACGGAGTGTGTACCCCAAAAGGAGAAGTAATGGGCTTGCACAAATCTGGACTTTGTGTATCAGTTACCAGGAAAGGTGAATAAAAACCCTTACCACTTACTGTAGAAACACTGAGGCTGGGCAGTAATTCTGATTTTTGTAGATGGAGGAAACAGCCTGGAGATGTGAAGGATCCTGTGATTAAACAGAAAGTGCTTGTGTATGTTCATCTTAAACGCAGGGCGTAGTCTCGTGTGTCTGGTGCAATGAAGGCTCAGTAACTGTAACCTGCAAAGCTAAGCCCGTGTCCATTCTTATTTGACTTGAGTGGGCATCTTGGGGCATCCAGCATAGCATGGGTTTGTACAAGGGGGCTCTGTGTATGTGAACCAATCATTTCCTTGAAGAAAAGCACAAGTAGTCTGCTTCATCTGCTTCATACATTTCAGATTGGGACACAGGAGGCAAAATTATAGTACCATGAACATGACTCTGCAGTCACAGACTTATTCACTCTCCAAATAGTGTCGTTTTAAGAGTCAGGTACTGGGCTCGGCGCCTATAGCTCAACCGGCTAAGGCGCCAGCCACGTACACCTAAGGTGGCGGGTTGGAATCCCCAGCCCGGACCCGCCAAACAACAATGACGGCTGCAACCAAAAAATAGCCGGGCGTTGTGGCGGGCACCTGTGGTCCCAGCTACTTGGGAGGCGGAGGCAGGAGACTCGCTTAAGCCCAGGAGTTGGAGGTTGCTGTGAGCTGTAATGCCACGGCACGCTACCCAGGGGGAGAGCTTGAGGCTCTGTCTAAAAAAAAAAAAAAAAAAAAAAAGAGTCAGGTACTGGACACTCCACAACTATTGAGCTGTGTAATCTAAGGCAAGTTGCTTAATTTCCACAGACCTCAGTTTCCTTACTGATAAAGCAGGGTTAATAATGGCACCTGCCTCGTGGAGCTGTTGTAAAGATTAAATGGCGCTATCTCTATAAAATCCCTAGCTCGGTGCTAGCACACATATTAAGGATGAATGAGCTCCGGGTATTATTTACATTGCTCTTAGTACTGAAGGCCAAGTGTTCTACCACTGGGCCCTTAGCACGTGCCAGATGCTGTGCTGAGTATAGAATGGACATACAAATAAACAAAGTGAGGTTCTTGCCCTTGAAGCGAGAACTTGAGGTCTGCATGTGTATATAAAATAACAAAAAACATGTGAAGTCAGACAGCAAATTAGGCACCAACCAACACAAGGCAAAGCAAATCCAGAGGAGTAAGGGGTGGTTTCTGACCTGAGGGGCAGGGCCCAGATCAGATAGGCTTGGTGATAACTGAACCTTCCAGTGCAATGAGAGGTGGGAACAGGAGGTTAATGCCAAGCAAAGACTTGAGAGTGAAAATGAGGGTGGTAATTGGATCCAAAGCCCCTTCTCCCTGGTGGCAGAAGAGGATGGGAAGGTGATTTGGAGCCAGAATGTGGAAGGCCTTGAGCACAATGTTAGGGAGTTTGAGCAGATATGGTCACAATCATATCTGATTCTCAGCCAACACTCTGGCAGCAGCTTGAAGGAAGGCAGGAGAGGAGAGAGTGGAGGGTGCAACCCAGACACTGCCAAGGGTATGAAGGAGAGAGCCCCACATTGCCCTGTCCTCAAGGAGCTCGGAGCTCATATAGGAAATGAGACCTATGCATGTCCACTTCAGGGATGAGAGGCCCTGTATAATGGCTCACATCTATAATCCTTGCACTTTGAGTGTCTGTAGTAGTTACTTAAGGCCAGGAGTTAGAGACCAGCCAGACCAACATAGTGAGACCCTGTTTCTACAAAAAACAGAAAGAAATAAAAACCATCAGGGAAGAAGGCCACAGAAAAAAGTTATGCCTACCTTTGGGTGGATCTCAGGGAAATAAGACTTTCACTTCCTCATCTGTAGAATGGGATAATGGCAATATGTCTACTTTTCAGATTTATGAGAATTAAATTATATTAGGAAAGTGTCCAGGTAAAATTCCATGCAGTACTACCCAAGCACAAATTCTGATGCTGGGAAGCCACTATTTTTCTTGTGCTGGGCAAAGGAATGTGAGGGACAGTCAGAAGCTGGTGAGAATGGAAAGTAAGCTGGGGTGTATGACAAAAACTGAGCCGAGGCTGACACTTTGGGCTTCTATTACTTCAACTTACTTAGGAATTGACTCATAACTTCACGTCTTAGTTCCACCTCTAGGGCACATCTTTTGCTCCTGCCAGGAGTCCTGTGGCTTTCTGTGGGACACAGATGTATGAATAAGGACAATGTTGGCAGGGAGGTGCTGAGCTGCTAGAATAGTAGCTGGAATTCTACTCTGGTTTGGGGATTTATGCTGTTGACAAGATGCATGTGTAAGGATGTCACCTCAACTCTCTAGGCCTAAGTTTTCTTCCCACATTGGGCTAAGTGACCTCGAACAGTCATAAGCCTGGAGCTGTCTTGGAACATGGGAATTCCAAAGAACATGATTCGGTGCTAGCCATTGACCCAAAGCCTGGGCACAGATACTGCCTTTGCATCTGAGCAGGAGAGACAAACCCGGTTTTTTATTGCAACCTACAGTCCTGGCCTGCGATGGATATAGCCATTGTGGAAAACCCTTTCCACCTGCCATGCTGGGGCAGGACCTGCTCTTCTGACCCCATGAACAGGGCTTTCCAGATAGATAATTTCTGCGGAAGAGCAAGCTCTCATGAGAAGCTGGGTGCGGTGACACATGCCTATAACCCACTACTCAGGAGGCTGAGGTAGGAGGATCATTGAGCTCAAAATTTCGAGACTAACCTGGGTAACATATGAAGACCTCATTGCTTAAAAAAATTAGAAAATAGGGTGGCCCCTGTGGCTTAGTGGGTAGGGTGCCAGTGGGTAGGGTGCCAGCCAAGGGTCACAGGTTCAAACCTGGCCCCCAGAAAACGGCAACAAAAAAATAGCCAGGTGTTTTGGCGGGTATCTGTAGTCCCAGCTACTTGGGAGGCTGAGGCAAGAGAATCACCTAAGCCCAGGAGTTAGAGGTTGCTGTGAGCTGTGATGCCACGACACTCTACCAAGGGTGATAAAGTAAAACTCTTGTCTCTTAAAAAAAAAAAATTAGAAAATAAAAATGAAAAATAGTAGGTTCTTGATTCATCACCTGTAGCACAGTGGTTATGGTGCCAGCCACATGCACTGAGGCTGGCCAGGTTCGAGCCCGGCCCGGGCCAGCTAACCAACAATGACAACTGCAACAAAAAAATAGCGGGTGTTATAGCCGGCGCTTGTAGTCCCAGCTAATTGGGAGGCTGAGGCAAGAGAATCGCTTAAGCCCAAGAGTTTGAGGTTAAGTTAAAGTTGCTGTGGGCTGTGATGCCAGGGCACTCTACCGAGGGGAAGAGAATGAGACTCTATCTAAAATACATAAATAATAGTTGGTTCTCATGGGAACCATGTACTAGCATTGGAGCAGTTCTGCAGACATACATTTTTACTTCTTTTTTTTTTTTTTTGAGACAGAGCCCCAAGCTGTCCCCCTGGGTAGAGTGCTGTGACATCACAGCTCACAGCAACCTCCAACTCCTGGGCTCAAGCAAGTCTCCTGCCTCAGCCTCCCAAGTAGCTGGAACCACAGGCGCCTGCCACAACGCCCAGCTATTTTTTGGTTGCAGCCGTCATTGTTGTTTGGCAGGCCCTGGCTGGATTTGAACCTGCTACCTTAGGTGTATGTGGCTGGCGCTTTAGCCACTTGAGCCACAGGTGCCAAGCCATTTACTTTTGAAATGTATTCATTGAACACCAATACCAATGAAGCAATACATGCTCCCTCAAATACTCATAAGGATTCCACAAGATTGATGTTATTACATATTCATAGAGGAAAAGACTGTGGCTCCCAGAGGCCACAGGTTGTGTGGGCTGACTCACTCTGAGGCCTCCCCACCTGCCACAATCACCCGCACCTTCAGCAGTGTTGCTCCCTCAGCCTGAGACCAGTTGCTCAGTCTCTGCTTCTTGTCCCATCTCTCATAACTTCTCCTTTCCACTGATTTCTTCCTCTTGGCTCACAGTCAAGTACGCCTCTCCGGTGCACACTCACCTTTTCTTGACCTCAGGTTTTCTTTCCTTCCCAGCAGGGCACATTCACAGCCTTCTTGTCTTACCCCATTCTCCCCCGTTCCTGGGTCACTGCACTGAAATCACTCCAGGTGAATCCTCCACGGGCCCTTCCATTGTCAGACTCCGTCTGGGGATTGCAGGGAACTGTCTGGACCACCTCCTCATTCAGATGCTCTCCTCCCTCAGTTTCCATGGCGCCCTCTCTCTCTCCTCAGCTCATTCCTTGGTCGTGGGTCTTCTGAGGGCTCTCAGCCCTGCAGCCTCTTCTCGCTGTAGAATATTCTGGGCCGATTGTCTCTGGTCATGGCTACAAGCCTGCCTGCTCACTGATGGCTCTCTGCTATCTATTTCCAGGCCTGACCTCAGGTCTGAGTTTTAGTGTCATCGATGGAGCTTGTACACATGGGCCCAAGTCTTCTCTTGGATATAACTTCCAGATGTGGCCATGAGTCTTCAGAGCCAACATGTTCGAAATTAGATTTGTTATTTTCTTCTCCCAAATTTGCCTCTCTTCCTATATTGTCCTTCACACTTAGTGCCATCTCTACCCACTTAGAGAATTCACTCGGAACCCACGTGGGACACTAGACTCCTGCGAGGCCCTCATGCCCTCAACAATCCTATTGGTCCTGTCAGTTCTGCGCAACACCCCCCCAACACACACACACACATACCTCATGCATCAGGTCCCACCTCACTGGGTCCAAGTCTGAGCTCAGGCCCTCAGGGAGGACTGCACTAGCCTCTCAAAGTACAGTGCTCCCCTCCCACCTGCCCATGCATATGTAAGCCCACTGCGGCTAGAAGGCTCTTTCTCACACCCAGTCTTTTCCCTTCCAGCTAAAACTGTGCAGGGATTCTCCACTGTCTAAGAACCTCATTGCTGTTTATCTCCCCCAGACTCATCCACACACCCACACCTGAACCCTGTGCTCTGCTTGGGGAAATATGCCTGCAGATCTCAGCCCCCCTCTTAATTGTCACAGGCTGCTACACCTGCCTGCAAAACCTTCCCTTCCGCTCTTCCCCTGGTAAAGTCCTTCTGCCTCCCCAAAGACCCAGTTCCCACCTCCCGAGCCTGCCCTAACCTCCCCAGGGTGAGCTGAGCTGTCCTGCTCTGTGTTCGGTTCATGTCCACCCACACGGTTTGTCACGGCCCCGCTGGACGTCAGCCCTGTTTGTGTACAGGTGTTGCTTCTCCCCCGTGCCATCTGTGCTTGCACTGTCAGCACGGAGCACAGGAACTGGCACACTCTGCCTATTAGGGGAGACGATGTTGAATAAAAATACACAAGGGCACGACTTTGGGGTGAGGCGCCCAACTTGAGCCCTAGCAGATATTCATAGAATTGCACAACTTGACAGAGATAAAGCCCAAAATTGGAAAGAAAATTCAGCCTATTCTTCATCTATTCAAACTTCATATACGAAGTATACCTTCTTGGGGTCAGGCACCACTGTCCTGGGTACCAGATTCCAAGATGATTTATTCTCTGTTCTGGCCCTCAAGGAACTCAGAGGCTGGTAGTTAGAAAGCCCAGGAAAGAGCATCCCTGGCTCCTTAAGGTGCAGTGGCCTCAGGATGGATGAATGTGTGTACTCCTCTTGTGGGGGGGGTGTGTGGAGGAGGGTCTGTTTCACCCTCGATGTTGTAACTGGAAACAAAGATGAGGAGCGAGAAGACTTAAACTTAGTTAGGCATGTGGTCAGCAGCATCAGCAGAGTGTGCTTGGGCTGAGGATCTTGATCCCTAACGTTGACAGCCAGGGGCCATGAAAAGATCTCAACCTTGGGCCGCAGGTGCCTGTGTAATATCTCCTGGCTGGCATTCGTGTTCACGTTCCATGTCTGCATCCAGAGATCAACCTCTGTGTCAGTATCTGTACGTATGTGATGTGCTGTTCTGGGTGGTATGAGGAAGTAAAAGATAATTACAAAAAATCCCATGCTAAGAAATCTAAACTCTACTAGGGCAGCTAATACATGTGTACAATTTACCAAATCCTGCTGGGCCGGGTGGCTCATGCCTGTAATCCTAGCACTCTCAGAGGCTGAGGTGGAGGATTACTTGAGCTGAGGAGTTCAAGACCAGTCTGAGCAAGAGCAAGACCCTGTCTCTACTAAAAATAGAAAAACTAGCCAGGTGTTGTGGCAGGCACCTGTAGTCCCAGCTACTCTGGAGGCCGAGGCAAGGGGATTACTTGAGCCCAAGTGTTTGAGGTTGTGGGTGGCGCCTGTGGCTCAAAGGAGTAAGGCAACGGCCCCATATGCCAGAGGTCAAACCCAGCCCTGGCCAAAAACTGCAAAAAAAAAAAAAAATCTGTTAAAAAAGAGTTTGAGGTTGCTGTGAATTATGACACTACAGCACTCTACTCAAGGCAACAGAGTGAAATTCTGCCTCAAAAAATAAAGAAATAAAAAAATAAAATCTACTAACAGAGCTAATACATGTATACAAATAACCAAAAATGCAACAAATCCTAGGATTATGGAGTAGAATCTACAAAATGCTTTGAGTTTCCACTCTAAGCTCAGGTGTTTTGGGTCATTGGGCTTACCGGTTGGAGTACAAGGCTAAATGGGGCCAAAGGCACAGGCCAATTACCTGGGAACAGCTCTTCTCACTAATCACAAGCGAACCCACAGCTGGCCACATTCCAGTAAACCACATTGTGCATAAATTGGAGAAGCCCGTTAGATACCGGGGAGAGTCAGTCCAGCACAATTCAGACTTTGCTGTATCTTCCCTAAGCCCAGATACCTGCTCTCCTATCCCAAATCATGTGAATTTAAAATGCCCCAAGCTTTAAAATATATGCTTTCCCTTTATGAAGTTAACATGATCATTTCTGTGTTTTTATATAAATTGATGCATCGAGTTCGAAAACACTTTTTAAATCAGACGGCATATTATACAATTTTTAAAATCCCAGTTTTAAAAAAGTATTGCTTGGTTTCAGAGGAGAAACAGCCTTTTGTTGACACGGATGTCAGGGGAACAGCACTAAAAAAACATCAAAGATAGTCACACACACATATCCCAGAGTATTCAGAGGGAACACCCTCTGTCTTTCCCATATGCGGCATGGAAAACGGGGCCAGAACGATCCTGCAGAAACTTCCTGATGAAAACAGCCCCGTCAGCCCTTCCCCAGCTTGGGGCTGGCTGCCTAGTAACCCCAGCCAGGGCTGCCACACTGTGCCTCGCAGACAGTGGCAGCCTGCAGCAACAAGAGGGCTCACGGAGTGCGGTCCTCCAGACCTGGCTAGGTCCGGGGGACAACCCTTCTACCCAGCCCCATTTGGCAAAAAACCCTCCGGATTAGCAAATGGGGAGTCGCAAGAGCCAAATTCACACTGCCTCCCCGGCCCTCGGCACCCACCTCCGGGGCTAGTCACTTCCTCTGACCCCCAGCACCCAGCTCTGCTGGGGAGCTCTAGGGTCTGCATTCCGCAAAGAGCTTTTGCAAAAAAATCAAACCATCCCCTCCCGCAATTGGGGTGGGAGGGACCTTCTTTTTTCTTTTACCACGAAAGGGCAGGTTATGGGATTCTCCAACCCCACTCTCACTTTAAGTGTGCAAAATTCTCCCATCCTCGCGTTGAGGCTGGGCAGTTTCATCGGCCAGCACTTTGTGCGTTCTTGGCCCCAGGCTAAGTGCTCTTCCCGTATTACCATATTTAAGTGTCCCAGCAGCCCTCTGAGGTAGGTGTTATTATCTCTAGTTTACAGAAAATAACTTGCCTGGGACTTAAAACTAGCTGGCTTTTGAGCCCAGTTCTGTTTTGATCCCCAAATTCTACAACTTTATTGCTGTTCTTTGTATAGCGAGGATAAGAATAATATTAATAATTAATACTTATTGAACAATTACTTCAAGCCAGGCACTGTGCAAAGCATTCCTACAAATCACTCTCAGAGGCAGTCTGCCACTTACCAGTGGTGTGACCTTCAGCAAATTTCTTAACCTCTTTTTGACTCAATTTCCCTGTCTGCAAAATGCGGCTGAAAATATGGTTGTTGTAAAGAGTAAATAAGTTAATATATATAAGGCCCTTAGAACACTGACTAACGTATAATAAGCCCTGAAGATTTTGTCTTTTTTTTTTTTTTCCAAAACCATCAACTCTATTTCACTGGTGAGAAATCTAGGCTTAGAGAGGTTAAGCAACGAAGTGGCCCGGACTGCCCAGCGCACACCCTGCACAGATCCGCTCAGAAGTCATGCGGAATGGGGACCAGCCGGCAGGGGATTTGCGCCGGGCAGGTGGGAGACTTGCTTCTCTGGCGTCGCTGCGGAACGCGCTACAGCCTGGAGGCCTCGGATGGTCCAGCAGGAAAGGCCGGAGGTCCGCCGCGCTCCGGACCTAGCTTTACCGCCTGCGAAGCACTGTGGGGGAGACACCTGTAGGGGACACCTGTGCACAGAGGCTGGGTGCCCGCCCGGAGCCCCGCGACCCCCGCACATCCCCCCGGGCGCGGGGCAGCTGCCCGCAGCTCGGAGCCGGCCACCCGCCCGCACCCCCCAGCCTGCGGCGCTCCAGGGCGGAGTTTCCTCCTCTGCTCATTGTTCACTGCCCAGCGCCCGCCCAGCTCCGGCCCCGCCCGGCCCAGCCGCCGCCGCCGCGGGCGCGCTCCTGGGGGAGGGGAGCGGAGGAGGAGGGGAGGAGGAGGGGAGGAGGAGGGGCGGGGGCCAGCGCGGACGGGACGGGAGTCGCCGCTGCTGCCGGCGGGGCCGCAGCCGCGCAGACGCCGCCCAGGACGCAGCCGCCGCCGCCGCTGCTCTGCCGCTGGCTCTGCGCCCCAACCCTGCTCTGCGGCAGCGACAGGGA
The DNA here is from genome assembly GCF_000181295.1 of Otolemur garnettii. Classification (NCBI taxonomy): domain Eukaryota; kingdom Metazoa; phylum Chordata; class Mammalia; order Primates; family Galagidae; genus Otolemur; species Otolemur garnettii. The sequence goes on from NW_003852444.1 coordinate 12,399,424, forward strand.
GAAAGGGCCGCTGAGCGCGACTCAGGAGTCCCGGGCCACCGCAGGGCCGTAGGAGCCAACGCCAGGCCTCCCAGAGCGGCGCCCACGCTCCCACCACCCGGACGCACGGACCCTCCCTCCTCTAGTCCCGCAGCCACCTGCTCCCGGCCCCGAGGCGAGGACACGATGCGCTCAGCGCTGGCGCTCTCGGCGGCGCTGCTGCTCCTGCTGCCACCGCCGTCGCTCTTCGACAATGGTGAGTGGCCGCCGGACCCCCACCGTGCCCGTGCGTTCCCCGCCCCGCCAGGCTGCAGGGAAGCCCCGCGCGCCGCATGGTCAGACCCGGAGCGTCCACTTTGTAGCTGGGGCCACACGCGGAACCCTGACCTTGCACCATGCACGCCTCCTGCAAACTCTATTACGCCACAGGTACCGGGCTCGAGCGCGTATTAGTCCCCAGTGTCCACTCGGGAGGAGTGGGCGGTGGATTGTGTCGGGGCAGAAAGGGGTGCGCCAGCTGTGAATGGGTTTGCGGAACAAGGAAAGGGATACTTTGGACACCGCGAAGCTCTGTGCTTCTGCGGGACCTCAGGGTCTGATTATGCGTTTTCTTCGTGTTGGGAGTGATCAGACAATATTGTGTAGTCGTTAATACCAGGCAAGCGGCAGACTAGAAACTCAAGAAGAGGTCCCTGAAGCAGGTGACAAGCTTCCAGTAATGCCTGTGCAGGCGATGAGCTTGCCGGTTCGCAGAGATGTTTTCCCAAGCAATGTCTGAGCTCAGGCTAAGCCCCCTTGAGCCCTGCTGGGGCAGGCAGAGGGAAGGAAGTGGACCTTCCACAGTCCTAGAGTCACCTGGCTGGGAGGGGGGCCTGCCTCCATGGCACAGGAACAGGTCCCTTCTCATTGCCTGATGGGACCGCGCTCCAGTTCCTTCATACGTGAGGACTAATCACTGCGAAGCAGCTCGAGCTGCATCTTAGACACACACTAGAAGATGCACCCGTCTTTCTTGAGCGGCACCTTAGAAAATGCCCGCTCTGTTTTCCGTCTAAAGGTGAAATGTTTCTGTTTCTCTTTTGGCAGATAGATGCTGGCTGCAAACCCAACCATAACAGTTTTCCCAAAGCCCCCAGGGACAGCGGGAGTCCCAGCCCCAGGCCCACCTCCAGGCGGAAGGAACCTTTCTCAGTCTTTCTTGTCTACTGAGCACGTGTCTGCAGGGAGAAAGAACAGAGGTGGTGCCCCCACCTTAGGGTAGAGATAACTGCAGTGACAACCAGACTCCAGAGGGGGACTCTGTTGCTGGCTGGTGGTTTGGGTCTGGACTCTGAGCGGGAGGGGAAGATGGGATGGGGACAGTCTCTGCACCACTGGAACCTCTGGTGGCGGGCAGGGATTGGCATGCGTGCAGGTGAGCATGCAGGCAGCAGGAAGGGCATCTTCTCCACAGCCAGATTCCACCAGCTTGACCAGAAAGGGAAGAACACCCGCTGGGGGAAGGGTGTGTGCCCCTGAGGAGGGGCCTCAGCTGAGAAACAGTGGCAGCAGCTTTGGGACAGCTGCTCACCACATATTTGCAGAGTCTGCAGGGATTGAGGTTGAGGAGATGCTGGAGTATGGAGGGTCTACTTTGTCTGGCTCTTGGAACAGCGGGACATGGACATATCCTACCCCCCACCCCCAACTGCTAGAATTCTGTGATTTAATCACAGAATCTTCCTAACAAAGGAATTATCCCCAGACAGGTGCTCCTGTCTGCCCAGCAGTCTACAGTTAAACTTAGGGGCCCAACCATACATTAAAAACCTTTTCTGTGCTTTTGGTTTGATCACTATTTGGCAGAGCCACATGGCAAGTCATACCTCTGAGCCTCAGTTTCCTTATCTGTGAGATAGAATAAAAAAGCAGAAAAGACCTCTATCACTGCCAAAAGGATGGGTTGACCTGGTGCTATCAGTCTGATAGAGTCATTCGATGGGTGAATTCTAGGAGAGAGAAAGGCGACTTGGTGTCGTGGAAACACTGAAATCGGGTCAGACTTGGGTGACTATGGACAAGATAATGAACTTTTCTGAGCCTCAGTTTTTCCATCTGTGAAATAATAACAGCACTACCTGGTGGGTTGCTCTGAAGATGAAGGATAACATATGTTATGGGCTTGGCCGTGTGCCCAACTGGCAATCAGTGTTCAAGAAATAGTTGTGATGATGGCTTGGCTCCTGTAGCTCAGTGAGTAGGGCACTGGCCACATACACTGAGGCTGGCAGGTTCAAGCCCGGCCCTAGCCTGCTACACAACAGTGATAACTACAACGAAAAAATAGCCGGGCCTTGTGGCAGGTACCTGTAGTCCCAGCTACTCAGGAGGCTGAGGCAAGAGAATCACTTAAACCTAAGAGTTTGAGGTTGCTGTGAGCTGTGACACCATGGCACTCTACCAAGGGTAACATAGTGAGACTCTGTCTCAAAAAAAAAAAAAAAGAAAGAAAAGAAATAGCTATGATGATTACTAAAGCGCATGTATTAAGCACCTGGTTATTTGAGGGTACCCTAAGCATTGTAGGTGTCAGCGGATGTATAATAGTAAAAACCCCCGACAGCCCCAGCCCCACTCAGTGGGGGAGGTGTGTGTAAAAGAGTGAGGTCAGGGGAAAGCTTCCTGAAGAAGGTGGGGTTTTCACACAGGAATTTTAAAATAAATAGGGTCAGTGATTGCTAGTGTGGCTGAGGCTCAGTATCCTGGAGCATGCAGGGGACATCAGATTAGGGACTGGGGGGGTTTGAGATGAAACCAGTGAACTGCAGGAAGGCTTTGGGGGAGGAAATGAGCTCTTAGAACTGGAGAGAAAGTTCCATGGGATGGAGTGGGCACTGTGGATGCTTCTAGCATGCTGCTGCTTGGGACAGGACTCTGAGGCAAGAGTGAGCAGCACTTTGGGGGTTGGGAGCCAACTTGCCATGGGAAGCATTAGGTGGCAGTGCTGCCCTCGGCCTGGAAGAGGCACTGGCTCAGAGGTGGAAGAGGCTGCCCCACCTCCCCTTTCCTGAGGGATGCGTGGAGGCTGCCCCACCTCCCTTTTCTTTAAGAATGCTTGATAGGGGCGGTGCCTGTAGCTCAAGGAGTAGGGCACTACTCCTCATATACCAGAGGTGGTGGGTTCAAACCTGGCCCTGGCCAAAAAAAAAAAAAAATACTTGATAGAAAGGAGGGAGCTCCTGCTGGTAGGGGTTTGACATTGACACCTCTGCCCTTGGGATGCTGGGAAGGGTTAGGGTTCCCCTGGGGAGGGAGGATGGAGAGTCTAGGATGGTCTGTGTGTGTCTCCCCCACTGTGTGGTGAGCCCAATAGTGCTGATAGCCTACCACTGCCACCTCCAGGGGCCAGTGCAGACCCAGCACCAAGCAGCTCGGAGCTGGCCCCAGCCTTGGCTTCTGGGTCTCTGGAAGGGGACCTGCCCAGGACACCTCCATCGCTGAGGGTAGGGATGTCAGGCCAGTAGTCTCTTTCTCCAGCAGTCAGAGCGGGTGGGAGAAGCTGTGGAAGGTCGGGGTTTCTGGGCAGGGGATCCAGGGTCCGTGCTCTGAACTGCTCTGACACTGGTGGCAGCTGTGAAGACAGCTCAGCACTAAGCTCAAAGCCCTCCACCTAAGGAAAGTGGGAGGACCCCTCCCTATAGCTCCTTGAGAGAGACTTCTTGGGAGGGGATTTAGATGCCCCCTGCCAGCAAAGGGACTGCTGCTTCACACCTTTCCATGTGGGCTCCATGGGCCTCTTCACGGCAGCCGACTCAGCATTTGCCCAGGTGGAAACTTCTCCTCCACAGTGGAAGATGTTGCTCTCCCATCCCCCACTGGGAGACTTCATTGGCCCTCAACTCTGGGCTCATTTCCTATTTGTGCCCGCTGGGTACCCTGCAGGGCAGGAGCTCAGCTGCTGGGGTTTCTGGTCCTGTCTTATTCCCAGGAACATGGGTGAGGTTGGCCAGATCTCTCTTTAGACAGAGTCCTGTCCACTTTGTGTTGGAAGATCACACAAGGTAGCAGATTTGGAATTGTGTCTCTTCAGGCCACACAAGGCAAACAACTGTGAGTATACTCTATAAGGAAATCTATACAAAACATGCATTAAAGAACCTCCTCATATTTGCAGCAGCATTTACCATAAGATTACTCCAAGTCAGTGGCATACCGCCATTCAAAATGGAGTTCAACTGGCAAAGGATGATTTCCATATTACTTCTAAATAACCCAGAAAATCACAGGATGCAGAATTCTAGAGCTGGGGTGTCTCCTGGAAATCACCTACTATCCTCCACTCGTTCAGATGGGGGAATGCAGACCAAAGAGGTGGGCTCAGTCACCCAAGTTCCTAGTGACACCCAGCAATGGCCTCCCAGGAGATGAGTGTGTGCATCGTAGGTGCTGGGAGTGAAAAGTGGCCCTTACTGTGCTGATTCTCTCCTGGGAATTGGGGAAAGCCAATGAAATTCCTTTAAGAGGTTTTTGTTTGTTTGTTTGTTTGTTAGTTTTTAAGAGACAGAGTCTTTGTCGCTCTCAGTAGAGTGCTGTGGCATCAAAACTCACAGCAACCTCCAGCTCTTGGGCTTAGGGGATTCTCTTGCCTCAGCCTCCCAAGTAGCTGTGCCAGAGGCACCCGCCACAATGCCTGGCTATTTTTTTGTTGTAGCTTGGCTGGGGCCGGGTTCAAATCCACTAGTATATGGGGCTGAGCCACAGGCACCACCCCCTTTAAGAGGGTTTTATGAAAGTGACAGATGTATCTTGTGCCCAGATCTCTCTCCCTACTCTTTCCCCATCATAGTAAAATGAACTTCCTGAGGGCTCCCTGAGTTCCCTGAGTTCCAGTTGCAGTGCTGGCCACTGTGCGTTGTGACTGTATGTGTCTGTGTCTCCTGCTGGCCTATGAGTCCCCATAGTGTCCACGGCCTCCAGCCAGTACCGGGAACAGTTAGGTGGTTGAGAGATGCTTGCAGGACAACTGACTGCCCAAATACAGAGACCCCGCTGTGGGTGCAGCAGCAGCTTCTGCTCACATTGCCCTCATCCCTAACTCTTGGGTTAGCCCTATTCCCACCCTGGACCACTGTAGCAGTGGCCAGCACAGACTCCAACTAAGACCAGCCATCGGGCTACCTCCCTTGTCTCCACCCCTTTCCCCGACACATACCACCACCACCCTCTCTTCCTCTGTAGCTTTATCCCCCTCGGGTCAGCCACCTTGCACTTCCCTAGGGCCAGGGCGCAGGGTGGCACCCCGTCCGCCAATTGTCATGGCCGGAAGGCTGCGTGCCTTAGCCCAGGGAAAAGAGAGTTCCAAGGAGTGGCCAAGCGAGAGTTACCATCTAGCCCTCGGTTGGGGTGCAGGGGGCCCTTCCACAACCAGATCCCTGGAAATATGTGGGCTGACCAAGTGCCCAAGCCATCTGATCTCTTACCTTCCCTTCTAGCTGTCTGACCTTGGGCAAGGTAGTAGGGACAGTGGCAAGGCAAGGCCTGGGGAAGTGGGCACTTTTTGACTCTTAAATACATTGGCTGTGTGTGAGGCTGAAACCATGGCCCTTCTTACCTGATAGTCCCATAGCTCTGTCCAATGGCCAGGCCCCTGGGTTTCCATCAAGTCTGAGTCCCATAATAACCTCTCCCTATACACTGATGGGAGCCACAGAACTTTCTGGTTGGGGTGGCAGGCCTTTGGATAGCTGCTGTCTCACAGACCATTTCAGAGAGGGGAAACTGAGGCTTAGACACAGGACTTGCAACATATCACGTAGCTCTTCACCTAAATATTGTCATTTCCTTGAGTTCTGCTTGAATGCACCTTCTCAGAGAGGACTCCTAGGGCTGCCCTGGGTAGGACCTCCTCCACCCTTGCCACAGCCTCATTCCCCTGCTCAGTATTTATTTCTCCACAGCACTCATCAGCTGATACATAGTCATTGCTTTTTGTATCTGTCCCTCCTCCATTAGACTGTAAGTTCCTTGAGTTCCAAGGTTCAGAGCTGTAGCCACATACCTAGAATAGTACCTAGCACACACTAGCTGCTCAATACATATTCGCGGAGTCAGGGGCAGAGCTCAAAGTCTTGTCTGCAGATCTGTGCTCATCAATTGCAAGGTCCCTAACCTGATTCTAGAAGGAGGGAGGGAGGCAGGCAGCATTGTGGGGGCTGGCTCTGGGGTTTAGGGGATAAAGTCATGTGGGCATGAGGAGGGACCAGGGTCTCCTGCTAGGAGGAGGTTCATGGGAGGTTCATCAGCCTCACGTTTCCTGTGCCATCCCCATCCAAAGGCTGTATCAGCTGAGGAGTCAGGTTTCTGTTGGTTAGAACTCAGTTTGGCTACTCTATAGCAACAAACAGAAGTAGTGGGCAAACAAGGTAAGAGATCTCTCTGTTGGTGGTTCTGCCATCATTCTTGTGCCACCTTGTGGTCCATGATGGCTACTGGGGTTCTAGCACCAGGAGAAGGAAGGACAGGAAGGATGGAGCTCCTCTTTTGAGAAAGCCTTCCAGAAACTACGCAAGCCACTTTTGGTTACATTTTTGTGGAACAGAATTTAGTCATGTGTCACACTTAGCTGCAAGGGAAGCAGGAAAGAGTACTTTTCTTTTCTTTTCTTTTTTTTTTTTTTTTTTT
>NW_003852444.1:12406082-12407361 GCF_000181295.1 Otolemur garnettii
AAAAAAAAAAAAAAAAAAAAAAGCCTTCCTCACAGGGAGAGTTAAACGTTGTTGTGTAGACAGTGTGCCTGATACACAGGAGCATCAGCCTAGCTCAGGGTCAGGTGTGATTGAACAGACCCTGCTACTCCACACACACACATTTTTTTTTTTTTTTTTTTTTTTGAGGCAGAGTCGCTGTCTCCCTGGGTAGAGTGCCATGGCGTCACAGCTCACAGCAACTTCAAACTTAGGCTTAAGCGATTCTACCACAATGCCCAGCTATTTATTTATTTTTTGTTGCAATTGTCATTGTTGTTTTAGCTGGCCCAAGCTAGGTTTGAACCCGCTGGCCTGGGTGTATGTGGCCGACACCCTACCCATTGAGGTACAGCCGCCGCCAAGAGTACTTTTCTTAAGAGAGAGTAGTTTATTTCAGGCACCCAGATGCCTAACCTAATATCAGTAGTTTGATTATAAAGAAGCAATGGAAATGAATATTGTAAGTGACTGGCAGATGCTACTGCAGAGTCAGTTCCTGAAAATGTTGGGCTTCTCCATGACCACCCTCTGTCATCATCTTGCTAGCTGGGTCAGCTTCACCTCGGAATGAGTGCAACACGAGCATTGTCCACAGTACCCTCTGTGGACCAAGAAGGTGCCCCCAGAACCCCCTCTGAGCTGGGTCTCGTCCAGGGCAGGTAGAGGGAGCACCTCAGTTTCCCCACTGGTATCTAGATGGGGTAGAAGTGTTTCTGTCCCCCATCCTCTCCTCACCTCTGCAGGGTTCTGGGCTGCCAGAGAGACTGTGTTAGGAGTTTAGTCCATATGAATCCTCAGTGAGAGCAGCAGCTGGGGCCCTGTGGTTTTCAAACCTGGTAAAGATATTCTGAGGACCTGCCTTGGGGGCTGCTGAGGGGTTGGAGTGCACACATGGAGAAGAAAATAGAGGCCAGTTGGGGGAGTGTCACATCTACCCACTTAGCACAGCCCCACTTTCATTGGTTGTGAATGGTAGAAATTCCTTTGACAAAAAGTTCTGCTGTCAAAGAGAAGAGACATGGAGATCACCTGACAATTAAAATCTCTAATAATGCTCCAGACTCCAAAGTTGGAGGCTTGGATTTTAGTCCTGGCTTTGACACTTGCTAGCATTGTGATCTCAGACTTGTTCCTTGGCCTCTGTTTCCCTAGAAGAAAAATGTGTGTAAAAAAGCCTTCCTCGGCTCAGCGCCTATAGCTCAACCGGCTAAGGCGCCAGCCACGTACACCTAAGGTGGCGGGTTTGAATCCCCAGCCC
>NW_003852444.1:12407620-12417917 GCF_000181295.1 Otolemur garnettii
GTTGTTGTGTAGACAGTGTGCCTGATACACAGGAGCATCAGCCTAGCTCAGGGTCAGGTGTGATTGAACAGACCCTGCTACTCCACACACACACACATAACACACACGCTCACTCACTCAAGCACCCCCTGGAACATCTCCTGGGACCTCACAGGGCCAAGCTTTGTTCTTCAAGGCCCTTTCCCATTTAGTCTCTGACCTACAACCAGGTTCCTTGGGGTGGGGGCCCCAGTTTGGGGGCATTAGTTGCAGACAGTTCCAGGTGTGAGTGGCCAGGGTGGTTGGAGCTGTGGAGGTCAGAGGGTACCCCCCACCTTTCTGGCTCCTGCTGGGTGCTTCTCAGCCCAGCCATCGGGGAGCTGCCTTACACTTGGGGTCTTTGAGTCAGCACAGGCTTTTTGACTCCTCCAGCACTCTGAGTCTAGCAGCTCGTGTGCTTGTGACTTGAGGGGCATTGTTAAATGTCCCACATCCCACAGCTCTCTTTCTACCTGGATAACTGCTCTCGCGATTGGCTAATCAGCTCCCCTAGCCATCCCTGCTGCACGTCTCTGTCCAGCCCTGGGAGCTGAGTCTCTCTCATTCTTTTCTTGTGTCATCCGACCCTATGATCCCATCACTAAATTCCTGGTGACATCATTAAGCCAGGCAGTCCTTCTGTGGACAGCTGGGCAGCTCTACATTTTCCTTCTCAGGGTAGGGCGGGAAGGCAGGGAGGCGCACAGGTGATATTCCAACAACTAATACGGCCAGGGAAAGGCAGATGAGAGGTAGGAGAGCAGATAGGAGGAGACGTAGAGGACACTCGCATTCGGCTTTCTGTACAGGAAACTACGGAGGACATTGCTTTGTGCCTCAGTTTACCCAAACAGTAAATCAGGGCTAGCACCAGATGGGGTTTTGTTTTTACTTTTCTATTCCATAAAGTAAGCTATCTACCAAACTCTGTCCAGAAAGACCACAAATAGTCCTCAAGATTTTAATAGTATGTCCTCAGCAAATGTTTGGTACATGAATAAATTTCCTTTCTTGGAAGGTCAATACATATTAATGTTTTTTTTTTTTTAATTTTTGGAGACAAGGTTTTCTTTTTATTTTAGAGACAGAGACTCACTTTGTCACCCTTGGTAGAGCGCCGTGGCATCACAGCTCACAGCAACCTCCAGCTCTTGGGCTTAGGTGATTCTTTTACCTCGGTCTCCCAAGTAGATGGGACTACAGGCAACCACCAAGAGACAAGGTTTTATTTTGTTGCCTGGGCTAGAGTGCAGTGGTGTCAACCGCAACCTCAAACTGTTGGGCTCGAGCAGTCCTCCTGCCTTAGCCTCCCAAGTAGCTGGGACTACAGGTGTGTACCACCATTCTGGGACCTCATTCCTGCTCAGCCTGGTCTCAAACTCCTGGCCTCAAGCAGTCCTCCCGCCTCAGCCTTTCAGAGTGGTAGGATTATAGGCTTGGGCCACCATGCCCAGCCCCCCATTTTCTAATTTCATATGCTTCAAAATGTCCCCTGAGCAGGATTACTTATCTTTGTTTAACCCAGTGTTCTCCAAATATATGTTAGCCATGGAACCATTTCCTTCTCTTCCTTTTTTTTCTTTTTTTTTTTTTTTAGTAGAACCTCTATTAACATCTTGTGAAACACTCGTCTTCTTCTGGGACATTGTTGAGAAATACGTATGTGGAAAAAGTAGAGGCACCAGCTCTCCCAGTTTGCCCGGGATGAATAGATGATGCTGGGATGTGGGAATTTCAGTACTAAAAACCAAGGTGGAAAAGCAGCAACTATAGAAACAACTATGGGGCACGGTCCCCAAAGCTCAGTGTTTAGGCGCCAGCCACATACACTGAGGCTGGCGGGTTCTAGCCTGGCCCAGGCCTGCTAAACAACTATGACAACTGCAACCAAAAAAATAGCCAGGTATTGTGGGTTGTGGCGGGTGCCTGTAGTCCCAGCTACTTGGGAGGCTGAGGCAAGAGAATCGTTTAAGCCCAAGAGCTTGAGGTTGCTGTGAGCTGTGATGCCATGACACTACTGAAGGTGACATAGTGATAGGATTATAGGTTTGGGCCACCAAAAAAAAGAAAGAAACAACTATGGGGATGGGGTGCAGAGCAAGGCCCTGTTAAAATGAAGATGAACCTTACAGGGCCTCCTTCCCTGGGGGTCTGTAGGAAGCCACGTGGGAGGGTGGGGCTGGTTTGAAGGCTACTTGTACCATAGTCCTTTGGGAACAAGGTACACCCAGGGCTGTGGCCCTCATAGGTGTTGGAAGCACTATTGAAAGGTTGGGGGAGGGAGGGTGTTTTTGACAGTGGACCTTTCTTATGGGGGCAGCATATGGTTGCTTCTGGTGGCTGCTTTGAGTCCCTGACACTGATGGCACTGTGGTTCTGTTTTAAGTTCAACCTGAGTCATGGCCTGGAGAAGGGGATTCCAGAATGTCCTGTCAGTCAGCCCTGCCTCAGGGTTCAGAAACAGCTCTGGGACGCAAGGCTTGCTGGGTACGTGGGTTTCTTCCACCAGCAGGCTATTCCAGGATGTCCAATCCTGGGAGTTGGGGAGCCAAATTGTGCCTGAGGGGGTTGTGTGCTTGTTTATTGAGCCACCAGCTAGCACTGAAGGCACCCCCTTGGGATGGGACAATGAGCTGAGGCGCCCCTTGCTCAAGCAGTTGCAGTCCTGCACCCCAGCCCTAGGGGCACCGCGGAGCAGAGCGCAAGTGAGCCTGCGGCCTGCAGCCTCCTTCCCCAGGCCTGGCAGCAAAGGAGTGCATACTCCCTGTCCCTCTTGGCATCCTGGGTAGGTTGCGTCTAGGCAGAGAAATTCTCTACCTTTACACTCGGGCCCTGGACAAAGCTGAAAGTCTGGTCCTGTTCACAGAAAATCACATCTCCGAATAGGCATGATTGCACTCTCGGGTCTCCCGCTAATTAAGCTGTGAGTGTGCAATGCGTGTGCGGGGATGGTGGCAGGCATAGAGAAGCAGCCTGGGAGGCTCCTTCTGATTTGGGTGTTAAGCCTAAGGAGCAGGGAGAAAAAGAAAACAGGTTTGCAAAAGAAGGAGATACTCTGTGCAGACGCTCAAGACCAGGACCTCTCCTTGCTGGCCTCAGTTTCCTTATCTGTGAGTGAGGGCTGACCCAGCAGCCCTTAGGTGCCTTCCCGTTTATTTTCCGTGGTCTGAAAGGCCTGACTTACCTGATGTTTTTGACCCCAAATTGTTAGCATAATCTAATTGGATGCATCTGGGCAGGGGGCCCCCCTGGATAGCATGAATGCTCTGAGCCACTGGGGTGGAGGCAGTTGGCTGATGGGCACACCCAGTAAGGGGGCATGGGCACCTGTCCCATGGTACGTGGGGGGGTGTCTTGGGTCTTGCTGGCCGGGGCCCTCTCTCTCCATCTCACTGGAGGTCAGATACCTCCTGCACTGACCAATAGCCAGGACTAGAAGCAGCAGCTGGACCCAGGAATATGGGGTGTTTATGCCCTGTAGGATAGGAGCTGCACTGGGAGGTGGATCACAGGGTTCTAGACAGCAATGAAGGTGTAACCTGGTGCCTGGTACTCTGTCTGCTTGGCCACCTCTGCCTTGTTGGGCTGGGATCAAGTGACATCTAGGGGTTCCCCTAGTTCTGTTGTTATGACCGCACATACAGGGGAAAGTGATGGGAAAGTGATGATCCCTAAGCATGGAGGACTGAGTCACAGCTGGCCCTGGCTGCTCACTGCCTCTCCGGCCCTTCTTCCCAGCCTGAGGGCTGGGCATCAACTCCCTCCTGTGCATCTCGAGCCTTAGATCCTCTCTGTGCAGCAGAGACCCCAGGCTATAAGGGGAGACAGACCCTAGGACCAGGGTCTTTGCTGTCCTGGGACCCTGGCTGATGCCTCTCCCTGGAGCTGTGCTATTGCTGAACCCCAGAGGGAAGGAGTCTCTAACTGGTACTTTACCCACTTTCCAGATGGGAAATCTAAGGCAAGAGGATGATGGTGACTTACCCAGAGTCCAGAGTCATGTCCCACATTAGATTCGTGTTCTGGGCATGGGAGCTGGCTTCTGTACCCACCTTGCAAGGCAGCACACCTGGAAATACAATAAAGAGGGCAGAGGAAGAAGGGGGGCCTGAGCGTGTGATGAGGGGATGTGGAGCAGGAGATGGTGCCGTCCCTCCCGCTGCCCCTCCCTGACTTCAGAGTCAATCTTCTGTGATCCAAGCAAACTTGACCCCTTTCCTGACCTGTGAAACTTCAGAGGGAAACATTTTATTTTGCTCCCTATGTCTTGAGAAAAGAGCTATGAGGTCACCATCTGTGTGTGTGTTTGCTGTGGTTACTCCTCCTGTCCCCCCACATCATGAAACCCCCTCGACTACTTGAGGGGGCAAATTTTCAGCTGTTTGGACACCTGGCTCCCACTGGGGCTGGCTCTGGGTTTCTTGGTTCACTTCCCCAGGCGGCGCCCGGAGGAAACCGGGCTTCCTTGACGAGCTCCCCCGTCTCCAGCCCAGGGAGGGCCACAGCGACTTGGCTTTGTTTAAAAGGAACCTGGCCTTTAAGTCTCCCCACAGCAGGCCCTGGCAGGGGACAAGGGAGCTAGCCCTCAATTGTTTAGTTATATCCATTTACTTGGTTTGTTTGTCCTTTGAAGCAACACCCTCACCTCCTCATCACTCGGCACTCCAACCTCACTCCACTCCCTGCTGAAGGCTAAGTAAGGGCTCTCCTAGAGTTTGTGCTCTGCAGGGGTAGTCATGCCTTCACCCCACCTCCCCAGACTGGAGAGAGCTTGGGGACAGAGTTTTAGCTTTGTTTCCCCTGCTTTGCAGAGTGAGTGGGTGACAGTGGAGAGCCTCAACCCCCCTCACCCAATCCCCAGCACGTGTGGATCTAGCCCCGGAATGAGCACTGCCTCCCTGCCTGGGTTATTCCGCAGCTTAAAGGAGACAGGTGTTATCTCTGGAAGGTGAGAATTCCCTCTAGGACAGAACACAGAGTTTTGAAATCTAGGAAGCTACCCTTGCTGCCTTGGCCTTCAACTCCCACCAGGCAGAAGCCTGTCATTCCCTGGGAACTTCACAGATTCTGTGTCACAGAACTTGCTCCCTCATTTCCAGAGGCGGCTCTGTTTTCAGAGGTGACGATCCCACAGCCGTGGACGTGGGACTTCCCTCTGGCTTTGGGCCCTTGTTTGTTTTAGGCCAGGAGTAGAGACTAGTCCCTGGCAGAGGTTTCCAGGGGCCACTGAGAAGCCTGTACACATCTGGTTATTTTCATGGCTGCAGGGGGTAGGGGAATGGGAGGAGGTGGCGTGGGAATGACAATGTGCTCCCTTGGAAAAATATTTACCAAGGTTGTTTTTGAACTCACTGCTAGAGGAAAAGCTGAGTGCCAGTTGTGTGCACACTTGAGCTCTGGAAGTGTGTGTGTGTGCACAGGGAGGTATAGCAAGTGCTCCTGGAGGAGAGACAGGGCCAGGGAGGGGTGTGCAGACCCTGTGTGATGGGCATTGTGGCAGGGAGTAGAGGCCTCTTCTCTTGAGACAGCTGGATTAAAATCTGGCTCCCTGGCCCGGGCATGTGGCCTTTCCTGGTCTAGTCTGAGTCTCCTTCAGTGCAAGGTCATAATGAAGGTGCCTCCTTAGGGGGTGCTGGGAGACACAAAAGAGATCACACGGGTAAGGAGCTTAGTGGGGTGTCTGGCCAATGCGCAAGGCCTCAGTAAATGCCAGCTGTTAAGTTTAGGAGTAATGATATTAAACTGCTCTTAAGAGGCATGTATTTCAGAGGTGGATTTATGGAAAATTTCATCATGTGAGTGGATCAGCATCTCCCTGCCTCTGCCCATGGTCTCAGAGCTCTCGCAGGGTGGCGGGACGTGCCCCATGAGGACTGGGCTCCAGCATTTGTGTCTCCCACTCACAGTAGGCTGCCTGAGCCTGGCTGACTCATCCTCTAGACCTGCTCTCAGGAAGGACAGGCTCTGGAGTTGTGGAATATTTTAACATTTTCACCAAAGCTTATGCATTTTTTTTTTTTTTTTTTTTGTCCTAAGATAGATAGTTCTCTCTCCCTTAGCAGACAAGGAAACCAAGCTCACACAGGCTCCCAGGTCTCCATTTGCAGAGCTGTAGAGACTGTGTATACATCACAGATGTGGTCATTGAAATGGATCTTAAAGACGGGGCAAAGGGCACTCTGCCACCTCCTGCAGGCACTGTCCTGTTGTTGTGACCTTTCTGGGCAGCAGGCAGGTGTTAACCCTGTCCCCCGCCCTCTCCCGCCTGCTGCTCTGCGCTCACTGCCCAGTCAGACAGATCAGGATTCACATGGTCTGCGGTGAGGGGATTAGGAGGCCCCAGAAGGTATTGTTTTAAGGAGGTTAGTCCGTTCTTTCCAGCACTGGAGTATCTCAGCCCCTTCCTTGGGCAGGCTGGCAGTCCCTAGACAAAGCTGGCAGAGATCAGCATGTGGACACCTCTCCTGTTAGGAATAGAAAGGAGAGGCTGAGGTCTAGTCCGGTTAGGGGGTGGGGGATGGGGTTCCACCCTCTGACCTGAACCTGTAGGCCAGAGTGTCACCACCTCTGGGCCTGGTGTGCACTAGAAGAGATTGCAGAGGTAATTGATTACCACTGCTGTCTGCATTATATGGACACAGAGGCCTCCTTGGCCCTGGGAGGGAGGGAGTCAGAGCATAGTTGCTCCCCACAGATGACTCTTCCCTCCGCACCTGCTACTTTGACTCTTTCAGGCCAGTCAAGGAGTGAGTCTAGGACACAGAGTTGAGTGAGACAGCCTGAGTTTTTATCTGTGTGTGGCTCCTGATGGCTAGGGCAGAGCATAGGAGCCAAGGCGTCAGTGTGCCTTGGAGCCAGCCCCCCAGTTCATCTCCCTCCCACGCTCTGCCAGACCATGACAACGGGCCCTGACCAGCTTCGACATAGGCCTGATTGAAGTGCATACATATGCTTGCCGAATACTTGACAGCAATGTTTACGGCAGCCCTATTCATAATAGCCCTAAGCTGGAAGCCACCCAAATGCCCATCAGCAATAGAATAGATAAATAAATGGTGGCATGTCCACACAATAGCATACTCTACCGCAGTGGGAATGGATGATCTACAAGTGCACACCACAAATAGTGCGGAGGGAACGAAGCCAGATCCAAAGGAGTAAGGAGTGCATGATGCCATTGATAGAAAATTCAGAAGCAGGCAACACTAGCCTGTGGTGAGACTTTAAGTCAGTATAGTGGTTACGCTTGGGCAGGCGTCCTCAAACTACGGCCTGCAGGCCACATGCAGCCCACCTAGGACATTTAACTGTCCCACTGGGTGTTTTTGCCACCGATGCCTGTCCTGCTTAGCAGCCAACTCACCCCGGGGCCTGCAGTCTGGCCCTCCAACAGTCTGAGGGACAGTGAACTGGCCCCCTGTTTAAAAAGTTTGAGGACCCCTGTGCTTGGGGATGGAGAGGGAACACAGGGTGGGGTCCTTTGACACCGTGTCCTATTTTGTGATCTGGTGCTGGTTACGGAGTGTATGTTCCACTGATGACAGTTCATCAGGCTGTCCAGTTGTGATTGTAATTCTTCAACGAAATGTTTTTTAAAATAAGGGGAGAATGGACTATTCTTTGAGACTGTCCAGACTGAGCACAGCAGGACCTACTCTGAATGTGGGGCAACAGCACTCAGAAATGAAAACACCAGACTCTAGGCAGGCAACTCAGGGGAACTGCCCAGGAAGAGAAGCTCTTTGGACTGGAAGCAGCGAGATCCCTGAGAATAAGGGAAAGCCAAGTGAGGTACATTGACCTGCCAGATCTGTTGGCTGACTTCTTCCCCAGCCCTGACGCCAGCCGTCACTGTCACCATGCTGGAACACACTCATCGGGTGTACACTGGGACTTGGTGCTGTGCAGGTGCCAGGGATGGGAGAATGGACACAGTCCCTCCCTCGAGGACCTCTGCCTCAGCCCTCTGAGGAGTAACAACACTAGCAGTCAGTCTTAGCCGCACCAAGAGAGGAGGGCACCTCTGCAAAGATCCAGTGTGCCACACTCCCCCTCCAGTCTATTACTAGACTGTGAAATGTTAAAATTTTATAATTTATTTGGCTTTTTTTTTTTTTTTGAGACAGAGCCTCAAGCTGTCACCCTGGGTAGAGTGCTGTGGCATCACAGCTCACAGCAACCTCCAACTCCTAGGCTCAAGTGATTCTCCGCCTCCCGAGTAGCTAGGACTATAGGCGCCCGCCACAACGCCCATCATTGTTGTTTGGCAGGCCTAGGCTGGATTTGAGCCCGTCAGCTCAGGTGTATGTGGCTGGTGCCTTAGCCACTTGAGCCACAGGTGCTGAGCCTTAATTGGCTTTTTGAATAACTAGCAATCTAGGTGTTTCCCTTTGACATGTGAGAGTTGCCAATACCTTTTCCCATTTTGTCATCATGGGGCTTGCTTTCTTGGTTCATGTAGTGCTTGTTGGGCTTTTTAGGAAAAACCATAGAATAAAACCATAGACAGCTGGATAAAAGCATTGGCTGCTGGCCCCAAAGGGATCTGAAACATCAGAGGCAGGCAAACAACAGTATTTGTAAATAAAGTTTTATTGGAACACAGCCATGCCTATTTATGTAGAGGTTGTCTTCTGTTGCCTTTGGGCTCATGAGTAGTTGTGGCAAAGACTGTGTGGCTCACAGGCCTAAACTATTTGAGCTAGCTCTTTACAGAAGGTTTGCTGACTACTGATTCGCACAACTATGTCACATTGTCATTCTGCACATGGGAGGGTGTTCTTTCTTCCTACACCTGGTACCATGAAGAGAAAGCTGCCCTGGTCAGACTGGCACCCAAAAACCTGATGCCTACCCCTGATGATTACCCTTGATGCCTACCCCTGATGACTTACTTGCTGTGTGTGGTACTGAGCAGGTGAAGTAACTTTTCTTCAGTTCAGTTGCTCCCTCCCTCCCCCCTTTTTTTTTAAGGGACAAGGCCTCACCCAGGCTAGAGTCCATTGTCACGATCATAGCTCACAGTAGCCTCAAACTCCTGGGCTTAAGCAATCTCCTGCCTCAGCCTCCCAAGTAGCTGGAACTACACATTTGTGCCACCACACCTAGCTAATTTTTCTATATTTTGTTCAGCTGGTCTTAACCTCCTGGGCTCAAGCAGTCCTCCTGCCTCAGCCTCCCAGAGTGCTAGGATCACTGATGAGAGCCACTGCACCCCACCTGCTTCACTTTTTGTTATAATGGCCCAATACACATAATATAAACTTTGCCTTTTGAATCATTTTTAGGTGCACAGTTCAGTGGCATTAAGGACATTTACCTGGTAATGCAGCCATCACCAGTATATACCTACAGATGAGTTTCATCTTCCAAACTGAAACTCTGTACCCATAAAACACTAACTCCCCATTCTCTGCCTCCAGAGTTTCTGCACTTTCAAAGTAGGGGGAATAACTCATACTTCATGTTGTTTTGAGAGTTAAGGACACCAGACAAAAGCTCCTCCATATGTTTTAATATGTTTGCGGTCCCTGCTTTCTTCCTCTCGAGTCACACTTACTGGACTCTTCCTTCCACACCTATCCAGACGGACAGACGGAGACAGAGGCAGAAGTGGTTGAGTTTCCTATTCATGAGCAGGGAGGGACCCAGGCCCAAGAGAGAGGTGGGCACACCCAGTGGTCTGAGCTCTGGCCCTGGCCCAGCCAGCCTTAAACACTGCTATCACGAGCGAGCGGAGGCTGCGGGCCTCTCCCTGCCGGGACTGGGATCTGGGGTCACCAACAGGGCACAGCTTGAGGCTGGAGGAGGAGAGCCCCTGCCTCCTTCTCTGAGGAGGTGAGGAGACACTTCAGGAACCAGGCCCCACCCAGACCTCGGTCTCCTCCTCCTTTCCCAGGCAGGTCAGGTTCAGGCTCAGCCCCTTGTCTGGGTCTTCTCTTAACCATAGCCACCCAGGTGCTGCCGTCTTCTCTTCCCCAAGTCAGACGAGCCTCACTGGGGAACTGGGAGGAAGAGTCCCCATGGGTCTTGTGGGCCCATGTGTACCTGCCCTCCTCTTGGCCTGCGTGGTGGGAGCCCTCGAGGGGTGGTTGGCCAGGCTCTGTGATAGGGAAGTGATAGGGAAGGGGCAGTGGGGGTACAACTCATGTCACGTGTGGAGTACGGGTTAGTTACGATCATCACCTTCTTCCCTTCTTTTGGCAGATGGGGAAACTGAGAAACAGAGAGATTAAGACACTTGTGTTGAGACTGGAAGGCAGGTGGCTAGGCTCCCCAT
>NW_003852444.1:12418044-12448413 GCF_000181295.1 Otolemur garnettii
GGCAGACGGGAGCCAAGTATCCTCTGGCATTGTGCCTGAGGCGGAAGCGTGTGAGCCAGGGGCACTTCCAGGCCCTCTGGCCGAGGTGCCCTCCCTGTAGGGAGAAATGCACCCAAGTGGAGGCTCCCTGTCCCCATCATAGGCATGGGACATCCCCACATTGGACAGTGGCAGTCCTCTCCTGCCCAGGGAACAGGCAGAAGGGACCCCACCCTGGGGAGCGGGTGCTGGGCAGGCCAGCTGAAAAAAGCTGATAAGGGCGGAACAATCACAGATTTGAAGAATGCCCGGAATTATCTGCCCTGAGGAGGTAGCTCTGGGCCCCTCTGGGAGAGGCTGTGCCAAGGAGCTTGATGACCTCCTGGGGTGCTGTCCTGATATCCAGAGGTACAGTGCCACAGCAGAGCCACCAGACCTGCCAGGGTCCCTGGTAAGGGCAGGAGGAGCATGACCAGCCCCGAGGCTGCACATGTCAACCTGACAGTCTGCCGGGAGGGGGATGGAGGCAGGTCCGAGACCCTGCCCTTCCTGCTGCTTCTATTCTTGCTACGTACCTCCACCCTGAGCCCCTGCCCTGTCCTAGTCAGCTTGGGCTTTTGTTATAGTGGAATAAAATAGACTGGGAGGTCTAAAATGAGACCTTTATTTCTCACAGTTCTGGAGACTGGAGGTCCCAGATCAAGATGGCAGCGTGGTGGGCGTCCCGTGAGGGTGAGGGCCTGCTTCCTGCCTTCCCGACAGCGGCCTCCGGACTATGACCTCACAGGGTGGAGAGAGGAGGCTGTGGTGTCTCTTTGTCTTCTTAAAAGGACACCAGTCCCATCATGGGAGCTCTACCCCAATGACCTCATGGGAACATAATCACCTACCTCGCAAAGGCCCCACCTGCTAATGCTGGCACTGTGGGGCTTGGGGATTCAGCCTGTAAATGTGGAGGGGGGACACAGATGGTCCATGATCTCCCTTATGCCATGGAAGTTGAGCAGCCCCATTTGGGGGGCTCTTGGCTCAAGCAGGGGACCGTTCAGAGGGGTCCGGAGAGCAACCCTGGGGTTCATCATGCCACTATCCAGATGAGGACCTGTGGCAGAGTGGAAACTGTCTCCTCCCCAAATATATAAGCCAAATCTCTGGAACCTGTGATTAGTACCCTATTTGGACAAATGGTCTTTGCAGATATAACTCAAGTAGGGATTTTGAGATGAGAGCATCCAGGATTATGCCCTAAATCCTTATAAGAGAGACAGGGGAAGGTGGCCATGTGACTGTGGAGGCTGAGAATGGAATGTGGCTGCTGGAAGCCAAGGAATGCCACGAGTGTCCAGAGCTTCCAAAGTGAAGAGTGGCCCTGCGTACACCTGGCCTCAGGCTGAAGTCTGAAGAACTGTGAGAGGATACGTTTCTGTAGCTTAGGCCTTTGTGGTACTTGGCAATAGCAGCCACAGGAGCCTGATTCAGGACCCAAGGTGCAGAGAAGATCCCAGTCCCGTCCAAGCCCAGTGTGGGCCTGGGGATTCCGGGATCTAGCATAAAGGAGGTGAGCCAGACCCAGGTCCTTGCTTCAGGCCCCAGGGACCCCTGGCTAATGCTGTTCTCCCAGGTCAGATCCATCCTGGGGGAGAGTTGGCCTTCTTAAAGTCACAGAGGGGAGGCATTTATAAGGGGTGGGTGGGGAACTAAAGAGATTCCCAGAGTGGAAGACCAGAGCAAACAGCCTCCAAGGATGGGACCCACGCTGGGGGAAAGGGGGTCCAGAGGGTCTTTTGGTGGAAGGATACGAGTGCTCAGCTAAGTGAGATGGGGGTGCGGGGTGGGTGGGCAGACTCTGCTGAGGCAGTGGGATGGTAAAGACCCACTTGGCATGACTGGTGCTTCATGGGACCTGAGATGCACTGAGGTAGAGTCTTAAGCCTCTAAAATGGGGACAGGGGAGTGAGGAGCTGTGTGCAGAGGGAGAAGAGGGCACCTGGTACCTTGGTGCTAGGAAGAGTCCTCCCAGGCCAGGGGTAAGCAGGTCCCAGGTGCCCCACGATCCTCCACAACTGCCACCTGGAAGTCTGGCAATAAACAGGCCAGTCTGAAGTGGACAATAGGACTTTGGGGCTGATGAATGGGCTGTAGAGAGCTGGGGACTCCAGACTTCAGCCTGGCTGAACCTTTCCCAATAACTAGCAATTTCCCCTCCTGGGAAGGAAGGGGCTTGTGGAGCAAATATCACATGCTGGACAAATGAGTGTTGAGGTTGGGCACCCTTGGCAGGGCCCTGCCTGTACCCCCAGGGAGGCTGGGAACTCTGGTTAGGATGGCTCTGTTGTCAGACCTTGGCTGAGGACACGGAGTCATGCTCAGGAGAGGGTGTACACATGCCAGGGTGCAGGGGCAGATGCAGGAGCAGAAGGCTCTCTCATCCCAGCGTGTGAGTTTCCCTTTATCCGACGGGTCTGGGAGACAGCAACTTGTCTTGCCAGGTCTCTGCCCTTCACTGACTCCCCTTGGAGCTTTTGATTTTACTCTGTGGAGATGAGGTGGGGGTGGTGGGCTTGGGGGTAACAAAGGAGGGAGGGGTGGACACTGGTGTCCAGGCCTGGTGTCTCCTCTCCCATCACCTCCCTGGCCTCCTTCCACACACCCTCTTCCTGGGGCATTCTTTCAAGTTTCCTTTCCCGCTATTAATAGTCGGCAGTCAGTCTCAGGTCTGGAAATGGCCGGGAACAAGGAAGCAGGCCCTGTTTGAAGGCTGCAGCGGGGGAGCAGGCTGAAGTGGCCTTCTCCTCCCACTGCCACCCCCTGCCCCCAAGGAACTGGCACCAGCTGACTCACTCAATGCAGCCTTCTAGAGCAGCGTTGGGATCTTTTCTTCCCACTGTTGTCTGCTGACCTCTTTGGCCCTGTCTATCACTCACTAAAGACTCTCACTCTGTCCCCTATCCCCTCTATCTCAATGCATGTTACTATTCTCAGTGACTTCTAAGCTCACTGGGATGAACAGTGGCCTCTGTTTGCCGACCTTTTCTTTTTTCTTTCTTTTTTTATGTCATAGCTCACGGTAACCTCAAACTCTTGGGTTCCAGCGATCCTCCCGAGTAGCAGGGACCTTAGGCTCCCACCACAACACCGGGCTAACTTTTTCTTTTTTTTTAGAGACAGAGTCTCACTTTATTGCCCTCAGTAGAGTGCCATGGTGTCACAGCTAATAGCAACCTCCAACTCCTGGGCCTAGGTGATTCTCTTGCCTCAGCCTCCCACATAGCTGGGACCCCAGTGCCTGCCACAACTCCTGGCTATTTTTTGTTGCAGTTTGGCTGGGGCCAAGTTCGAACCCACCACCCTTGGTATATGGGGCTAACATTCTACCCACTGAGCCTTAGGTGCCGCCCCAACTATTTCATTTTCAGTAGAGACGGGGTCTTGCTCTTGCTTAGGCTGGTCTCTAACTCCTGAGCTCAAGTAATCCACCTGCCTTGGCCTCTCAGAGTGCTGTACATAGGTGTAGCTCACTCATTCAGGGCTGTTTAGCATCCCAGTATGTGAATATCACCATAATGTATTTATCCACGCTACTGTTGCTTGCTACCTGTATGGGGCCAGTATAAAATTACCCTTAAGGGCACGGTTGCCAGTGGGATCATGGTGCACACATATGTGTCTTCCTAGGGCAATGCCTAGTGGTACATTCAGAAGTTGTGGAAAGGGTGTGTGCATAACTACCTTTACCAGGTAATGCCCCGTGATCCCAGTGTGCACCAATTTACACACCTCCACATTCTTGCTACCACTTGTCCCACCTTAAAATTTTTGCCAATCTGATGAGTATGCAATGATAATTCTGTATTTTATTTTGCATTTCCCTAATTGCTAAAATTTTGAGATGTTCATGGGCTATTTGTGCTATTTTTTTCTTCTGTGAAATATGTGTTTAATTCTTTTGCCTGTTTTTCTATTAGGTTTTCTTATCTATATAGAAGTTTGTTTTTTTTTTTGAGACAGAGCCTCAAGTTGTCCCCCTGGGTAGAGTGCCGTGGCATCACAGCTCACAGCAACCTCCAACTCCTGGGCTCAAGCGAGTCTCCTGCCTCTGCCTCCCAAGTAGCTGGGACCACAGGCGCCCGCCACAACGCCCAGCTATTTTTTGGTTGCAGCCGTCATTGTTGTTTGGCGGGCTCAGGCTGGATTCGAACCCGCCACCTTAGGCGG
This sequence comes from Otolemur garnettii, assembly GCF_000181295.1. NCBI lineage: Eukaryota > Metazoa > Chordata > Mammalia > Primates > Galagidae > Otolemur > Otolemur garnettii. The sequence goes on from NW_003852444.1 coordinate 12,422,239, forward strand.
CCCGCCACAACGCCCAGCTATTTTTTGGTTGCAGCCGTCATTGTTGTTTGGCGGGCTCAGGCTGGATTCGAACCCGCCACCTTAGGTGTATGTGGCTGTCACCTTAGCCACTTGAGCCACAGGCGCCTTAGCCTATACAGAAGTTTTGAGGAAGAATATTTATAATTTCTTAGGATACCACTGTAAGGATGATTTGCCCCCCCCCCATTTATTCATTTATTCAATCATTCAGTTATCAGAATAGATTCATGGATATTTATTTTAACTTTTAGCTCGTTGCAGGCTCTTAGAGGTCGCTCCCTCTTTCAGGTTGGTTCTTAATATTTTTTGGATTTGCCTAATTTTATTTTTGGTTTTTATAAAGCAGTTCTTGGCATTACAAGATGTTCCAGGCTCATTTTGCATTTTCCCTACATCTCCGCTGGAATCAAGCCATTTCTCCAAGGAGCCCTGGATCATTTCACTGTAGAATAGTAGAATAGGAACCCAAATCTGGGCGCTGGGTACTCTGTGCTGCTCCGTGTCACTGCTTCCAGGTGCTAGGTGGCCAGAGCTAAGAAGTGTACGTTGTGTGCTATGCATGTACACATATCTGTAGTAATTACCTATCTACTATGAGTGAGTTCATACTGACATCTCTGTAATCCAGCAGTACAGGGTTTGTTAAGCCTCCTGTCCACTCCCCTTTCTTGTTAGTAAGTTCTTTCTCCAACAGTGAGAAGCATGGCTCTTGCTGTCTGTAATTTGTTTGTTTGTTTAGTCCTAGCATACATGTAAAGCAGATTTAAAGTTTATGTGCCATACCTTTGTCAGAAACAATTTCACCACTTAAGATACGTTGTTTATACACAGTTCTTTTTGTTGAGTATCCAGGCAAAAAACTGTTTCCCAGAGTCACTTAGGTCAACTCTTGTTCCCCATCCCCTTCAGTGAGGTCGTGTTGTACATGTAATATAGGTAAATTTCTTTCTGTAGTCTCCATCACATCCTGGGATTTCCTAAACATCCTAGTTTATTATTTTCCTAAATTTGCATTAAGTAAACTTAATTCTTTGCAGTATACAACTGTATGGGTTTCAACAAATGCAGTCTTGTGGACTCATGCGTACCATCCCAGTGCCGTAATAGGTCCATGGTCCTAAAAATAACCTCATATGGACTTGAGGGGTGACTACCTCCCCCTTCCCTCAACCTCTAGTAACTACTTATCTGTTTTCTATCCCTATAGATTTGCCTTTTTTTTTTTTTTGGTGAGACAGAGTCGCAGTCAGTCACTCTGGGTAGAGTGCTGTGGCGTCATAGCTCACAGCAACTTCAAACTCTTGGGCTCAAGTGATTCTCTTGCCTTAGTCTCCCAAGTAGCTGGGACTATAGACACCTGCCACAATGCCCAGCTATTTTTAGAGATGAGGTCTTACTCTTGCTCAGGTTTGTCTCTGAACTCCTGCTCTCAGGCAGTCCACCTGCCTCAGCCTCCCAGAGTGTTGGGATTATAGGCATGAGCTACTACGCCTGGTCCTAGATTTGCCTTTTCTGTAATATCATATAAATGGAATCAAACACAGTGTGGCCTTTTGGCTTCTTTCCCTTAGGAAAATATATTTATATGTAAGATTCATTTAATCCTCTTACGTGAATCAATAGTTCATTCCTTTTTATGACAGAGTAGTTAGTCATTGTATGGATATACCACAGTGTGTTTATCCATCTTGGTGGTTTCCAGTTTGGGGTGATTATAAATAAAACTGCTATGAACATTTGCATATGGGTTTTTGTGTGACCATAAGTTTTCATTTCTTTTGGGTAAATAACTAAAAATCCAATTGCTGGGTCCATATGGTAATTGTATGCTTAATTTTAAAAGAAACTGCTAAATAGTTTTTCAAAGTGGCGTTCCCATTTTTTATTTCAACCAGTAGTGCATGAGAGTTCCTGTTTGGCACTTGGTTTTATCAGTTTGTTTGTTATTAACGATTCTAATAGGTATGTAATGATGCTGCTTTATAGCTTTTTTTTTTTGAGATGGAGCCTCAAGCTGTCCCCCTGAGTAGAGTGCTGTGGCATCACAGCTCACGGCAACCTCCAACTCCTGGGCTCAAGCGTGTCTCCTGCCTCTACCTCCCAAGTAGCTGGGCACCCACCACAACGCTGGGCTATTTTTTGGTTGCAGCCATCATTGTTGTTTGGAGGGCCCAGGCTGGATTTGAACTCACCAGCTCAGGCGTATGTGGCTGGCGCCTTAGCTAACACTTAAGCCATAGGCACCCAGCCAAGAAGTTTTTATTTTTAAAATTATAAGTGGATGTTAAATTTTGTTAAATAATTTTCCCACATATATTAAGATGATCATATAGTTTTTCTTACTTTGTTAATGCGATGAATTGCATTGACTGATTTCAAATTCTGAACTATCTGTGAAATGAGCCTTACTTTGTCATGATTTATCTTTTTTATATATTGATGGAAAACCACAGTGAGATACCACTTCATGTCCACTAAAATGGCTATAATAGGAAAGGTATATTGATCATTGTTTGTAAAGAACTGGAAGAATTGGATCCACAAAAAATTGCTGGTACTAGAGCAGCCACTTTGGCAAATGGTTCAGCAGTTCTGCAAAATGCTAACTGGAGAGTTACCATATGACCTAGCAATTTCACTCCTTGGTATAAAACTAAGAGAAATGGGCGGTACTTGTGGCTCATGGAGCAGGGAGTACAGTGCCGCCCCAATATACCGAGGGTGGCAGGTTCAAACCCGGCCCCGGCCAAACTGCAACAAAAAAATAGCTGGGCGTTGTGGAGGGCACCTGTAGTCCCAGCTACTCAGGAGGCTGAGGCAAGAGAATCGCCTAAGCCCAAGAGCTGGAAGGTTGGTGTGAACTGTGACACTACAGCACTTTACTGAGGGCAACAAAGTAAGACTCCGTCTCAAAAAACAAACAAAAAACCAACTTGTACATGAATGTTCATAGTAGCATTATTCATAATAGCCCCAAAGTTGAACCCACTGAATGCTCATCCATTGGTGAACGGGTAAACGCTGTGCGGTAGATCCTGTGCAGTGAGTTATCACTGAGCAATAAAAGGGAACAAAGACCTCCATGTGCTACAACCTGGATGAACCTTGAAAACAAAAGAGACAAAGAAAAGCTTGAAAACAAAGCTGGAACAGATCGCAGGTTGTATGACTGACTGCACGTAGAGGAAGTGTCCGGAGCGGGCGAATCCACAGACAGACGCAGCTCAGTGCTGCCTGCTGGGCGGCCTTTCTCTTGCTCTGTGTTAAGTGTGAGGACAGTGTAGTCAGAGCTTGGGTGGGTGTAGACCGTGTCCGGCTTGGGTCTTCCCTTTCTGCTGCTCCCCAGAGTCTCACTCCTACAGCTCTCCCAGCTGGATCCCACTGTATTTTCACCACATACTTGCATTCTGGGACAGGGGAGAGGACCTTCTGTGATGTTCTGTTTCAGGCTCACTCAGGCCCTGGGAGCCTGGGCTGCAGCGTTTGGCCATCTCCAGGGTTCTTTCTTCTAGCTATTATATAGGGTTTAGCACATAGCCCTGCCCTTCCTCAGAAGTAAAGAGCTTTTTTATGTTTCCAGTTCTATTCTCCAGCTGTTGTAGACTTCCACCAGTGCCCTCACGCTATACATTTTTTAGACCTCACCTGAAGAGCCTTTCACCCCCTCCTGGTGGGAGATGTGGGACTATGAGAACTACCTACTCTGGCCCTTTCTTCCCCCAGCCAGTCCTACCCACAAGGGGGGCCTTTCCAGGGCTCTCTGATGAGCCCCTGGTGGGGTTCCTAGCAGGGAAATCTGCTGTCCCTAGCAGTGATTTCAGTGTCTGCGGCTCCCAGGGCTTCACATTTTCACACTAACTCATGCTCAGCTTTCAGCAATCTCATTAAAAAATTTACCGCAGTCTTCTTAATTCATGAACTTTGTCCACATCCTGGGAAAGCAAATGCTGGAGCCTGTTTCTCCCTGCAGCTGCCTGTCTGTGTTCAGTTTTCAGAGTGTTTCTTTTCCTTATGGCCTCAGTTCTCTGGGACATACTGGAATCCAACTGTTGTTACATGCTTGAAGAAAATGAAGAACGGGAGGATACTGAGATTTGGGCTCACATGTGGTTACTGAGAATTTTCAAGCAAGATCGGAACAGCCTTCATAGGGCAGGAGAATGTTGGTCAAGTCTACTGGCAGGCGAATTCCATTGAGATTAAGATTTATGCCAAGTTCAGTTCATCGGCATCCTCTCCTATGTCACTGCTCAATTTTCAAGGTCCTGTTTTCATGTAAGAGACCTGATGAGGTTAGGAATTAAATTAACACTGTCATTTAGCTACTCAGTGGGATCAAACTTCAGGTTTGATTTTTGGCCTTCACAGCCCTTCATCTGCAAACAAAAAGAAATTCCTTTAGTGTGGTTTTAGAAAGTCCCTAGTTTTGGGCGGCACCTGTGGCTCAGTGAGTAGGACACCGGCCCCACATACCGAGGGTGGCAGGTTTGAACCCAGCTCCCGCCAAAGTGCAACAACAACAAAAAAGTAGCTGGGGGTTGTGGCAGGTGCCTGTAGTCCCAGCTACTTGGGAGGCTGAGGCAGGAGAATCACCTAAGCCCAAGAGCTGGAGGTTGCTGTGAGCTGTGACACTACAGCACTCTACTGAGGGTGACAAAGTAAGACTCTGTCTCAAAAAAAAGTCCCTAGTTTTCAGTCTGTGCTTTGATAGAGATTTAGGAGTTTGAAATTGCTGTTCTTTTTTTTAAAGCTAGTAGTTTTCACTGGTAGTAATTTTGTTTTCCCCAGGGGATATTTGGCAATATCTGGGGCATTTTCAGTTGTCACAACTGGAAAGGAGTGTGCATGTATATTCTTTGCATCTAATGGATGGAGGCCAAGGATGGTGCTGAACACTCTGTAAAGCACAGGACGACATCCCATGACAGTCCACCAGGTGGAGGCAGTTGTCTGCATTCTTGGTTCTTGCTGTGCTCCTGGTCAGAGAATTAGCAGACCCACCAAAAGCAAGGCAGGCGTGCAACATTGTTCATTGATGATAGGTTTACCCAACAAGAGCAAGATACAGGTTTACAGATCCAGGTATGTTTATCACAAACAACGAACAGGCCCCCTTGTTGCCACCAAAAAAGGCCTTGGTTGTGCTTTGGGGTCCTGTTTTATACTGTGTGGACTGAACAGACCCTCTTTGGTGGTTCAGATGTCACCATGGAACCACTTTGATGGACAATGGAAGTTAGATGATCTGAGCCTTAGTGTGAGCCTCTCTGAAAGCTGATTTGGGGGTGAATTGCAATGTAGATTTAAGCTAAAGACATGGTGATTAGCCTTAAGGTTGCTCTAGGTCACTTTCCAGACCCTTCTGTGCCTGTGCTCTTTGCCTGCATTCCTTCGCAGTGGCAGGCTAAGTTCTATTTGGTGGACTGATGGGGGGTTCCCTCCTCCCCCAGGTGTGGACGGTTGCTGGGCCAGGATCTAGGTGGAGCAGCACCAAGTCCGTACGCACATCCTTTGTCACATAGGAAAGCCAGAGGTCCTGACTATCTAGCTAAACACATCATCCCCAAATGTCAATAATTTCAGCGTTGAGAAACTCTGTTTTAAGCTATTCCCCAGAGTAAGAAGTAACCGTCCCACTTAATATCTCTTAAGTTCCTTAATTCCTCACGTATGCTAATGTTTTCCCTAAGCCATATATTCTCTTTTGCCAGAAGCCACTGTGATATCGTCCATTATAAGAAGCACCATTATTTATTAACTACCAAGAAGGAAAAGTCCCCGTCCGACCCTGACATCACCTGGATTGTTAGCACATGTCCTGGTCCTGTGTCTTTCCTACTCTTCTAGGGCAGTCACTCAGCTTCATCAGAGCTACTTGATGGCACTTCATTTTAGATGAGATGGTACAAGATGACTGATCCCTGCAAGATGTCACAAGATACTACAATCCTGTCCCTTAATACTTGCAGAATTTGGACTGTTCTTTTAGCCCCAATATAGCTCAAAAACTAATCCCTGAAGTCTTGCCACCTGTAACCATTCCTGATAACAAATTTTTACTTCTCAGTAGCAAAATGTGAATGTGCAGTCAGGATATTGTCTAGCGTCCAGAGTGCTGGACTGCTGGAACATCACCTAGGTCAGGCTGGGAGCTGGTCCAAAGAGGCCAGCACTGCCCACCTGTGCCAAGTTGCAGGTGCTGCTGCTGCGGCTCAGGATACTCAGCGGGTACCACCTGCACCACTGCTGGCATTTGCTGTCACCGCTGCTGCCATCAGAGCTCCTCACAGCCTGCTGTCTCCTCCCTCACTGGCTGGAGTGACATATAGCCTGATTCATGGCAGTGGAGTTGTATGCTTGAACTCATCTGGTTATAGGGAGGCTGGAAAAGCAAATATTTGGCATTTTCAGCAACTGTAATAGGCACATTCTGCCATCAACTTTTTCTTTTTTTTTTAAATTGAGACAGTCTCACTTTGTCACTCTTGGTAGAGTGCCGTGGTGTCATAGCTCACAGCAACCTCAAACTCTCGGGCTCAAGTGATTCTCTTGCCTTAGCCTCCCTAGTAGCTGGACTACGGTTCCCACCACCACGCCTGGCTATTTTTTTGTTGTTGTTGTTGTTTAGCAGGCCCGGGCTGGGTTGGAACTCATCATCTCTGGAGTATGTGGCCGGTGCCCTAACTACTGAGCTACGGGTGCCCCTGCTGCCATTAAGTTTTGTGGGGTGGCTGGGTACAGAGGACAGTCTGCCTTACTCCAGCCTGCCCACCACTGCCCCCATCCTGCATCTTCCCCTTCCCTGCAGTCGGCTCAGCCAGCAGCTGATCTCCATCCCCTTATCCAGAGTCAACACTTGGTACCACCTACCGTTGTCCAATCGCCTGGATTGCCCCCTGGATTACCCTCACAGCCTCTTCACTTGTCCCCACCTCCACACGCTGTCCCTCCATCTGTATGCCCAGAGCAGCACCAGTGCATGTCTCTGTAAACTACCCCATAAAATGTCCTTGCTGTCATGTCCTCAGTGGCTTCTTTTTGTGCCTAGAATAAAATCCAAAACCCTTACTTTGGCCTCTGAGGAGAGTGATCTTCTATCTTATTTTAACTAGACTATGATTTTTTTTTTTTTTTTTTGAGACAGAGTCTCACTATGTTGCCCTTGGTAGAGTACTGTGGTGTCATAGCTCACAGTAACCTCAAACTCCTGGGCTTAAGGGATTCTCTTGCCTCAGTCTCCCAAGTAGCTGGGATTACAGGCACCCGCCACAATGCCTGGCTATTTTTTGTTGCATTTGCCATTGTTTAGCTGGCCACCACTAGGTTCAAACCCACTAGCCTTGGGACATATGGCCGGCACCTTAACCACTGCTAGAGGGGCTGAGCCTAGAATATGATTTTTAAGGGAGCGTCCTTTTACTCTGGCAGTTGTCTGGTCTGGACCCTGAGCCACTGTCACTGCACCTGTGAGGCCCCGTGTTTTCTGAGGCACGCCCCTTCCCTCCAGTCTCACTTGTCTTCTCCCAGCTCCTTTCCCTACGTTGGGGTCTTTGCAGGGTCTGTTCCTTCTGCCAGGGACGTTTTTCCTCCCATTCTCCACACACACAGCATTTTTCCTTGTCATCATCCTTCAGGTCTTTGTGTGATGGTCGGCTCGGAGGCGCCTGTCCTTACCTCCCTCTTTAAGTAGCCCCACCCTCTGTGTCTCCGTCTCTCCCTTGTTCACTTCCTCCATGTGGTGACTAGAATTTGATACGTATGTCACAGAACGTGCCTATTACAGTTGTTGAAAATGCCAGATATTTGCTGTTCTGTCACCTTGTCTAGTCTCTGTCTCTGCCACCGGAGCGTGAGCTCCCTGAGCGTGTGGATTCAGGGTGTCCTGTTCACCACTGCATCCCCCTCAGTAAACATGTGACTAAGCAAATGACTAAAAGGACTTCCTTCCCTGCACCCGTCAAGGTGGAGCCACTGCGCTAAGCAGTCTCAGCACGCAGAATGGTAACAGGATAATAATTTGTGTAACTTCAGTTCCTTCTAGACGATAACTTCCCTGAGAACAGAGGCCAGGTTTCTCTTGCTCATGCTTAGAACAGGGCCAGGACAGTTCAGGAAGCCTGTCTGTGGGCTCTTCTGCAGGATGTGCCCCTGGGACAGAAGTGTTCTCGGCAGCTGGTTCTGTGGTGATGTGTTGAGAAAGGTGGGGCTGGAGGGAGCTTGCAGGATGGCTGCCGCCTCCCTCCGTGGGCAGTGGGCTCGCTGCCGGGACTTCCCCTTCAGCAGCAGTTCCCTTGACCTCCCCTCCTCGCTCCAGGCTTCTCTTCTAGAGGTTTTTTGAACCCCAGAAAAGTCTGGACACATCAGTAACCCAGCTGGGTCTTCAGCTTGGCAGATGGCAGAGCTTGGGGGTAAGGCCTCTGAATGCTGAGGCAGGCCAGGAAGTGCGTTGAGAAAAGCTCCCTGCTGATACCCTAACTTGATTCTGTGTTGTCTTTTTGCAAACAGCTCCATCTGCCCAGACCAATGATAAATCAACTTCCAAACCAACTACCGCAAGCCAGATGGGGCCAGTCACAACTACAACACTTGGTAGCACAACAGTGACTACAAAGACAGCCCAGCAGAGCACAGCGCAAACAGCCACTAGCACAGCGACAGCAACCACTCCCAACCAGGGCACCAGCACCAACCCCCCTGCAGCGTCCAACAGCCCCGTGGCAACTACAACCCCAGATAAAGCCTCAACCCAGAAAACCCTCACTTCAACTGCTGGTGGCCCCACAGTTGTTAGTGTTTTGGGCAGCCCTACCCTTGCTCCACCCGCTGTTCCAACTAAGCCTGAAACCACGAAGGGTGTCAACACTTCCACTGACTCTGGAGCCCACAGCGACCACATTGTGATGACAGGCCCCACGACTAAGGGAGAAAGTCCTACAACCGTGCGACTTACACCTGGGCTTAACACCATAAAATCCACTTCTGCTCTTCCTCCGGCAGCAAACTCAACACACTCTCACCCACTGACTAACAGTACTTCGGAGCCTTTCCAGAGCTCTCCCACGACGGGACAGCCCCCTCCTGCCACAACTTTAAGTAGTACAGGCCCTGTGATTGGCCTTAACCGCACCTTCCCACCCGACAGGGGGTCTACCATGATGTGTAAGTGATGCTTTCGGCTTTTTTCAAGCAAGAACAAACTTTTCAATGCTGATATTCTGTATTGTTGCTCAGCTGGAAGATGGAGATTTATGCCCAGGGTCAAATATCATGAATAGATTCTACCCTCATTCTCGCCTGTTCCCCATGCCGGAAAAGAGCAGAGACCGGCAGGGCTGTGCACTCTGATGAGAGCTCTTTGTTCAGACAGTTTAGCCTGTAAACAAGCCAACAGTCTATTCAGGGGTGAGACTGGGCAGTGAGGGTAGAAGGGTACAGGCAGTCCCCAGGTTATGAACAAGTTACATTCTGTAGTTTGCTCTTACATTGAATTTGCTTGTAAGTTGGAATAGGTACATTTACCTATTACCTGTAACAGCCTGTTTATAAGTGTGGCCACAGTCTGTCTTGTGTTTGTAACTCGGGGACTGCCTGTAGTGGAAGTCTGCTAGAACCATGCTGTTCTGACCTGCTTGATGGCAACCTCCAGTAAGAAACACATTTTAATTTTACATCATGATGCAAAACACACGTAATTTATCTACATCACTGAAACAGATATTTCATAAATATGACTTAACTGCATGTTCTACTTCACGCAGTTTCTATAGTTACTTTTAAGTGCAGGTCTTAACCTTTAAATTAACTTCAAAATCTACTGGTGACTCTTGAGCCTCAAGACCATGACTCTTCTCAGGTCTATTGACCCAGATTTCTGGGCGTGAGGCTGAGACTCTGACCCCAGAGGTGAGAGAAAGGTTGCTGCCGTAGCGGAGTGTGCCACGTGCCGTAGTGAGCGCCAGGGCTATGAGTCGGCTACACCTGCGTTCACATCCCTGCTCTGCACTTGATGGCACAAGACCCTGGGCAAACCATTGAGCCCCACTGAGCCTCAGTTTCCTCATTTATAAAATAGGGATAATGATGGTTTCTTCCTCATGGGGTTGTGGTGAGGGGTAAGCAGGAAAGTGCCTTTGAAGCCCTCAGTCCCTCACAGGAAGTAAATGCCCAGCGAGTGTTAGCTGTCACTGCGGGCATCATTGTCATTGTTGTGACTTACTTCCACTGACTCTGGAGCCCACAGTGCCCACGCTGTGATGACAGGCCCCATGAGTAAGGGAGCAAGACATGACCGTGCGAGGTCCAGGTTCTTACACCGCCTCACCTAGTCTGACCCACCCTGTAAAGTGTTCCAGGGTCTGTTTCATCCATCCCCATGAGGTACAAGACCAAAACCCCATGAAAACAGCAAGAAGAGACCATCCTTTTCTCTCTTTTCTCATCATCTGTTTTCCCAATGACAGCAATAGTGCCTACTGTACAAGAAACACAACAGAATTCCAGCCAGAAGCCAGTCTTCCCTGTGAACTCTTCTTCTGAGGCAGTGTCACAACAGCACACAAGTGTGGCACCGGGAACTATGGCCAGCACTCCTGTTAGGACACCCACGAGAACCAGCCCCAAGTTGGCTTCCACTGCTCCCGAAAGCCCCAGCACAACTTCTCCCACCTCGGCTTTTGGGAAGAACAAGGTAATTTCAGCTAGGGTGGGACAACCAGAGAGGCCCAGCTCAGTAGAAGAGCCTCCGAGAAAAGCCTTTCTGTTCTTTCCTCCAACCAAGAGCCCCCAGTCAGGACAGTGAGCAGAGGTTTCCACTGGCCCCTCTGTCTCCCTGGCTTTGCCCCATGCTAGATTAAAAGGCTGGGCACCCAGGACACGGCTTTGGAACTGGCCCAGCTTGCCATGAACTTTGTTTCTGGGTCACTCACCCAGGGGGAGGGGATGGTCAAAGATTCCCTGGCTTTTAACCTGAACCTTAATCTCAGTGGCTTCTTTCAGATAAGCTGCGGTTCTCCTGAAAAACCGAATGAGGACCTGCTTATCCTGAACTTCACAAGAGCCAGCCTCTGCGTGAGTATCTCGCCAGTCGGAGCCCCACCTGCACCTCCACACAGCTCCTCAGGGTGCAGGCTAGCAGGGGAGCCAGAGGGGAATGTGTGAGCCCTGTGTTCTGTCCTCGGAGCCCCCCAGTCTCACAGAGGGCAGGCTGAGGCAAAGTCTTTTCTAGGCGCAGACCTCTCTGTGGGCAGGATTCCCTCAGGGCCAACAAAGCACCCAGGCGCCCTCGGCTTTGCTGTGTGAACTATTCCCAGTGGTCTAGGGCAGGAGACCTGCCATGCTTCTGTTTGCCCCTTAGCTCTGGGGTGACTTTGGCAAGTTGCTGTCTATGGGCTTCAGAGTATCATTTGAAAATGAGAGGTGTGGCCTGCCAGGTCCTCCCTGCTCTACTGTGTGGCTTCACATATCCTGAAGCCCTGTCTGAGACCCTCTCTCTGATCTGAGGAGTTTCTGGGACAGGTGGGAGGGAGAGAATAGGGCCCAGGTATGTCGGGAGCCACTGCCAGCAGCTGTTCTTAGGGGTGGGGGGGGTGTCAGCATGTATGTGTGCTTGTCTGTGAGAGGGAGCAGCATGTGAGCAATGTCACACTGCCAGTCACTCTGGGGTCAAGGGCCATGGTCAGGGCTCAGTAAACTGCAGCCGGGAATGGCTGGCTCGCTGCTGCCCTCTCCTGATCAGTGCTGGGTTTTGCAGCCACCCTAGGCGCTAGAACAGAATGGATGGAACACGGTTTGAGAGCTCAGGCTTACCCCACTTCGATGCCTCCTGCATTTTCTATAGATGTTTCCTTTTGGGTGTCCATTTTGCTGGCATTTTCCTAGTGAATTTCACAAATGCATGCATTTAAACTTGAGTTTCAAAAGGGAGCAGTGTGCTCCTGGGTTGGGCTCAAGGGACAAGGCAGGAAGCCCACTGAGGTTAGCCCTGCACTGGTTGGATGCCTGCCTCGCCTATCCTCAGGCCTCTCCCTGGATAAAGTGTGGCAGGCTATGTGATTGTGAGAAGCACTTTTTTACCTTTGCTAGAAGAGGAAGATGGAAAGCTGTGGATCCCTTCCTAGTGCCAGAGTAGGGAATTAGCTTAAGGAAATTCCAGATGGAAACCCAAGGGGTGGTTTGTGGGGGTCTTAAGGTAAGCCATTCCTGGAGTTCTTTTCCTCCTTCCAAAGAAGGAGTCCAATATTTGGGAATTAGATCAGTGAAACATCAGCTGGGATGCCCTTTGATGGCACACAGGCTTGGATAGAACCGACCCACACTTTACTCCTCATCCTGGCCCTAAGGCCATGCAGCTGTGTTCTTCTTAGAGCTATGTGAAGTCCCTTCTAAGCTCCCCAATGGCCCCTCCTCCAAGGTGCTCCTGCCCTGTGAGCATGTTCATGCTTCAGAGCCAGTCTTCACCTAGGGAAGGGCACAGGTGTTTCAGCTTTGAGACAGGCAACCTTGTGCTGAGCACTGTGGCCTTCTCATGTCTCTGAGCTAGACATGAAAAGCTGGAAAAAGGCAACATGGGAGAATTAGGGTTGTCCCAGCAGTGGGTGGGGTTGCTGTGCTGTGCTTCCTCCAGCACCTTCCAGGGAGAGATAGAAATGGGCAGCAGCCCTCAACAACCTGGGGGCATAAATGGGCACTGGAGTGAAGGGTGTCATGTACAGAGATCTGGAACACAGGGTCGGGGAACGGCAATCTGGATGGGGCAGAGACAGTGGAGTTGGCCCAGGAGACTAGCACATGACTCTTGCTAGGCCTGGCATGGCACAGTTGAGGCTGGGGAGGGGACTGCTGCCAGCAGGGCAGTGGCCTCCTCCTGCCCTTAGCTCAGTGTCAGCCCCACAAGTCTCAGCAGCCCATCATGCTCTCTGAGGAGTGGTCTGTATTCTCCCCACAGCAGGCAAGCAGCTCTTCAGATGATAACGTGGTCACCGTCCTGTGCCGAGCAGCCAAGGCCACCTTCAACCCGGCTCACGATGACTGCAATGTGGTGCTGGCACCTGTTCCAGAAAGCCAGGCAGTGGTAGTCAAAGAAATCGTGATCAAGAGTGAGTTGAGGAAGAGGGGCTGAGGCCTATGCGGGTGGGGATGGGCAGGGGCAATGGTTCTGGGGAATGGGGGGAGTGTTAAACCACGCCCTCCCTGAGCCCCGCCCTGTGTGACCCACCCCTATCGCTTGGCTTTGAGCTAGGCCGGTGAGACAGCATCTCTCCCTGCTCTCCCACAGCAAAGCTCCTTCCCAAAGACATATACGAGCAGCTGAAGGACAAATGGGATGACCTAAAAGCGGTAAGGGGACTCCTCCCAAGCATTGGGACAGATTGGTCAGGAGGCTGTCCTGGGAAGTTCACAGCTTCTCTCTCATGCAAAGGAGCCCTCTAGGGTGCAAGTTTCTGGAAGGGAGGAGGATAAGAGGGGGTGGTGGAAAAGGGCCAGCAGACCCAAGCAGAGGCGCTCACAGTGAAAGGGGGGGTTCAGTGAGAGGGAGCCCTAGAGCCTATTTTCAGCACATAACTTTCTCCTTCCTACCCAGGTGGGAGTCAGTCACATGCAGCTGGGGGACCAGGGACCACCAGAAGAGACTGAGGACCGCTTCAGCATGCCCCTCATCATCACCATTGTCTGCATGGCATCCTTCCTGCTCCTGGTTGCGGCCCTCTATGGCTGCTGCCACCAGCGCCTCTCCCAGAGGAAGGACCAGGTGAGCACTGCCCTCCCTAGCCAGGGCAGCAGTCCGGGTCACCAGGTGACGTCTCCCCTCATTATTCCTGAGTTACATGGGAGCAAAGTGCGTGGGCCTCGAGCCCTCCTAACAGGCAGAGACCCTCCCTCATGAGGGACAGTAAAGAGGGAGCATTGGGGGGGGGCATGGGCTTTGGAATCTGCAAGATTGGTTAAAGTCCTAGCTCTGTCCCCTTATCTGTGTGACCCTGAGTAAGTCAGATAACCTCATAGCTTCAGGAGTCTCTCTTATCTGCAGGGTAGGGGTAACATCCACCTCGCAGAGCTGAGCCGAGGATGTGTGTAAGTGGATCCAGGTGTGCCTGTGTAATCCAAGTTCGGTTACCTCCCTCACTACAATTCCCATCTTTGTGGTTCTACCCAGACTCGTGGTTCTCAGTCTTGCCTCACACTGTGGGGAGTGTTAAAAAGTTTCCAGGCCTAGCTTCCTCACCACCAGCTCAGACAGAATCTCTGGACTTCTCCGTACTGTGTTAGAAAAGCTCCCCGGGTGATTCTAACGTGCACCGAGGTTGTATCTGAGACAGAGAACGCTGTTGCCAGATGGCTGCTGTCTGCAGCAGGGGGACTCTGGGGACTGACCTCCCCATCTTGCCCAGGGTTAGCGAGGACCCCAGTGTCCTGCCTGAGGGAGGTCACTTCCATATGGTCCTTCCCTCCTGATTATGACTGTGAGGCAGGTGCTGGAGGGGTTGGGGGGAAGGAATAGAGGAAGGAGCGTAGGGGACTCTGGGCAACACAGTCCATCTTCACTGACTTCACAGATCTGCCACCAGGGCAAAGGTGAGGTGATGGGGAATTATAGAATTCAGGGCAAGTTTTTGTCTCACATTAGTCTGAGGTAGGCCAGCAGCCAGCCCCCATGTGTGACCCATGTGTCTAGGCGTGCATCAAGGCTCACAGCCCCCACGATGACCCTTTCTCCCTGGGTCGTGTTTCCTACTCCAGCAGCGACTAACCGAGGAGCTGCAGACTGTGGAGAACGGTTACCATGACAACCCAACACTGGAAGTGATGGAGACCTCTTCTGAGATGCAAGAGAAGAAGGTGGTCAATCTTAATGGGGAGCTGGGGGACAGCTGGATCGTCCCTCTGGACAACCTGACCAAGGATGACCTAGAGGAGGAGGAGGACACACACCTCTAACAGGCCTGCTGGCGGCCTCCAGCAGCACCGAGCTCCGGACTGACCACCCGAAGTGCCATTTGGACAGGGGAAAGGACAGATGGGTGAGGAGAGTGGACTCTGAAGGTTGCCTCCTCCCCATCCTCCGGGGCCTTAACTTTTCCATTTTCAAGCTGAACAAGTCACATTCTGTCTAGATTCTTCTTGTAAAATAACCCACTAGTGCCTGAGCTCCGTGCTGCTGGGAGATGAGAAGGGAAACCAGGAAAGGGCCCCCATGAGAGACAGTAGAGACATCTTGTACAATCCCTTCATTTCACAGGTGAGATTACTGAGACCTGAAGAGGGGACAGGACCTGTCCAAGGTCACAGAGCCACTTGGTGACAGGATGAAAACAAAGATTGCATTTGCACCATGCCACATGGCTGTGTTCACTTGTGCCCTCTCCAGTGCTGCCCCAGACTGGCGTGAACTCCAGCGGGTGAAAAGGCTGAAAGGGAGCAGGGCAGGGTTCCTGCACTGGGGGTCCTCATTACTTGAAAGCACAAGCCCCAGGTTCTGTCCATCTCCCACCTGGCCTCACCTGCCCCTTATTCCTCTCCTCCCATCCCCTCACTCAATTTTTATTCCCATTCCATCCTAGGGCCCTGGGGACTAGCACAGGTGGTGACCTTGAACTCCTCTCATCTGCTTAGTGAGATTGGGCCTTGACCAGCAGGAGATTCCCGTGGTGAGCCAGGCCTCAGTGGAAGGAGGGGGAAGCTCTCCATCCCAGGCTGGCATCCTGCCAGCAACTGACTTGGGGGCGCACCCACACTGGCCCATCACCCCAGGCACTCCTTGCAGGAGCATCCCAAGATCTCCTTTGGCTTTCTGTTACCACTGGGACTAAACGCTGCGGCAGCTAGTGAGAGCAAGTGACCTTGTTCACGGCTCACACTGACGGGAAGTAGCTGTGGGGGACCTTCTCTGTGGCCCCGGTCAGAGGTGTCTTCACAGACAATCCACTGAGACGTCCAGGAAGCACAGGCTTGACTCTATCACAGGGACACTCAGGGGCTTGTCAAGTTGCTGATGAGTTGTGTAGTTTCGTTTGTTTTTTAATCTAGCCCTCCACTGCCAAAGGCCAAAGCTCAAATTGTCTGAGACTTTCAGTTGCCTAAATCTCACTGTTCTTACTGTCCTGTGCCTGTGCCATGGGCAAAGAGAGGCCCAGAATGTGCAGTACATTTTAAGTGCATAAGGGGCAGCCTGGGGACAATTTCCAGTAACTTGTTACTGTCATGGCATTGAGCTAGGCCCAGCTAGGCCTTGCTGTTTCCTCTCCTCCAGTCCGACTGGGGCTGCTGCAGTTCTGCAGCTCTGCTGGCTTCTCAGGGAAACACAAAGCCATGTCTGTTCCCCAGTAGAGGGTTCATACAGGCTGCAGTTAGCTGCCATATATAGAAGGCTCCTGAGGACTGGTGTGGTAAGCTTTAATTGGATTTTCCGAAAAAGGGAATCATGTGTGGAAATCTGAACTTTGGCCATGGTCTCCACTGTGCTTGGGCATGAATTCCCTGGAATCCAACTAGGAAGATGGGCAGAATTACTTCAAGGGTAATTATCTTTTCAGCGTAAAAAGCCCCAACTCCAGAGTCCTAGAGGCAGGCGCAGGCTGTAACATTTCTGATAAAATAGGCTATCTGCTTTGGGACAGCTTGTTTGAAAAACAGGTGGTCTGGCGAGCACATCCAATTCCTCTCTATAGCCATGGCCACTTGATGTCCTGGGGAAGGAAAGCCAAGGCTTTAAGCCTTCAAGCAGGGCCCAGATAATGTCCCCAGAGTCAAACAGATGCGAGGCCAGCAAGGGTCCGGCAGCATCTGCCCGATTCTCTAGGATTTGGAGGTTGGGCGGGATGGAGGACAGTGCTGGTCTGGGGGAAGTGAAGAAACCTGGCTGCACAGGGGAGGTCTGCTCCTCCCTGCCCAACACTGAGTGCCCTGTCCCACCTTGTGGGCTTCTGTCGTGGGAGAGGCCAGGCTGGATTAGTTCTCTTTTGCTGATTCTGAGTCGCATTTCACCACCTAGGGCTTTTGACAAAGATGGCAAATATGTCTCTGCAAATTGATCAAAGGCTGAACCCCAAGTCTCTTACAGGGTGGTGGTGACTCCCAGGACTAGAGAGCTGGATATGCCCAGGCGGGAAGAGTGACTGGCTCTGTCCAAGGAGAACTGGATAAGCCTTGGGCCAATTCAGAGGCTTCTTTTTACGGATCCGAACTGTGCTGCTCTAGCCTTTCAGGACACCTTCAGAAAGAATCAATACCTTGCTTGCTTTTGCCACTAGGACACCTATGTCAACAGGCCACAGGGCCATGCCTCTGTAAAGGTCATCATCTTCCCCCATCTTTACGGGGTTCTAAATGCTGTCTGATAATTCAAATTATCTGGGGCCAAGAAAAGATAAGAGGAACCCCAGGAGCTCAGCACCACTTTAAACAAGTTGTACCAAAGAGAGGTTATGAACTATTTTAGCAGCCAATTATGGTTTCCCCAAGCTGCACAGAGGGCAGGACTGTGAATCTGACAAGTGGGCAAAACCAAGTGCAGAACTTGCCGCCTCGTGGGTGGGGAGAGGAGCAGCAGTGCCTGTGAAGGAGGTACAGAATATCCTCTGCATCCTAAGGCAGAATACGGGTTTAATCTAGTTTAGACACCAGATTTCTCTCCCTCTTGATAAGGAAAGCTAGCAAAAAGTTTATTTAAACCACCTCTTAAGCTTTATCTTTTTTGACAATATACTGGAGAAACTTGGAAGAACAAGTTCAAACTGATACGTATATACATATTTTTTGATGATGTAAATACAAGGGCCATATGTTAATCCACCTGCACTGCTTTGAGTGAACAAAAGATGTGTTAGGTAAGAGAGATGGCTAAGCTTTTTTCTCTGAACAGGAATGTAAATATCTTAGTAGAAATGACAAGTTCGATTTTTTTTTTTTTTAAATGAAAAATGACATACAACAAGACAAGCTTAAGAGAAAGTTTTGTCTTGCAGATTGGGCTTTTTGTTTCAAAATATAGCCCTTACCTCCTCCCCAGCATAGCAGCCCCATCAGAGTAAATGCTGCAGTGGGTACACACAGGTTGGAAGGTGACACTGGTTATCGGGAGAGGGATTAATACAGCTAGTCCAATCTTTTCCTATCAAAAAAAGAAAAATCTGAAACCCAGAAAACAAAATGATTTGGCCCAAACCACATGGTTCATGACAAAACCAGTATTATTATTATATACCTAGGTCTGCCAGTGCTTAGGTGCCTCAGAAGGAATCAGTGAATTAAGGACTGCTACTCAGAGGCACTGGAATGACACAGAGGACACAATCCTCTTCCCAAACCTTTCCCGAGTAAGGCTAGGGAGGGTACGAAAACAAAAGTGGAATCTCATATTTCCTCATAGTTGGTTCAGGTCTAAGATGCAAATGAACAGTTCTACCAAGAAACAGTTTCGAATGAACTTTTATATACATGACTTCCATGCGCAGGACTAAAGGCCTAAGGGAACAGATGGGGAGGCAGAGGGCAAGAGTGAAGCATAGCCTAGCTTTTGTCTTTGTCACTAGCGGATTCCTTGGGGTCTGCTGAAAACCCAACACTGAGTGAAAGGAGGAAATTATTGTTGGATGTGGGTCTTTTTGTTATTAGTGAATGTCAAACACTGCCCAGAAAACTGGGGGAGCATGTGTTTTAGAGGACAGGGGTCTGAAGTACACTGGAATTTACTGAGAAACTTGTTTGTAAAGACTATAGTTAATTATTGCATTTTCTTACAAAACTATATTTTGGGAAATTGTATACTGTCGATTAAAGTGTTTTTGTGTAAATTGTTTCACACGCTAGTATTTTTCTTTGACTTAAATTCTTATAAGTGTGCACTGACTGTGGCCATCAGCTCACACCTGAGAGCACAGCAATCTCTGCCCTTAGTTACACCTGAACTCTGCAGGCCCAGTAGGAGAATGAAGGGGGAATGTCACAGGAAAGGAGGGATCCTACAGATGGTGACAGTTCTCTACATTATCTCAGTCTATCCTGGTCACTGTGTCTAAAAGAACCTCATTTCCCCACAAGACATTTCATTAATGTTTTACTTCCCTCTATCTCTGCCTCAGATTCCTTTGTGAACAACTACCTGATGACCCCTGATCAGGTATGAAAACACTAGGAAGAGACAAAACAAATACATAAAAATCATAGAAGATCTGTTTTTGACTGGCCCCGTTTCTGTCCACAAGAATTTTATGCCTGTCCTTCCTCCAGGCATGCAGTGGACATGAAGGAGGCTAAGAGAAGGGGTTCTCAGAGATGGTTCAGATTCTCTTCGTCTCCAAGCCTGGTACTGTGTCATCACTACCAACTCGCAGAAGGGAAACGGTCAGGTATTCACTTATTTGTTAGACAAAAATCTCTTTTATTTGCCTAGTATCTCATGGTTTACCAACCATTTTCATCTGTCTCACCAGGAACTGTCACCACTCTACACAGGGAAGTCAGGTGCAAAGGCTCACGCCTGTAATCCTAGCACTTCGGAGGCTGAGGCGGGAGGATCCCTTAAGCATAGGAGTTGGAGATAAGCGTAAGCAAGAGTGAGACCCTGTCTCTACTAAAAATAGAAAAACTAGCCACATGTTTTGTCAGGTGCTTATAGTCCCACCTACTTGGAGGCTGAGGCAAGAGGATCACTTGAACCCAAGAGTTTGGGGTTGCTGTGAGCTATGATGATGCCATGGCACTCAACCCAGGGTAACAGAGTGAGATGGTCTCCAAGAATAAATAAAAATAAATGGCAGCACCAGACCTTGATTCCATCATTTCACTCTTCAGTCGTACATTCTTAACACATTAATGCTTAAGTTCCAACCAAAAAAATGCTTTTCTAGAATGCAACTACTATTACAATATGATTTTCCTTTCATTAAGGGAGTTCTGAAAGGTGGTTACACCCTGAAGGGAAGGCCAGAGTTGGGCCAGGGGTGTTTTGAGGTTAACTTTAAGAGTGTGCCAAGGATACAGAGAGAAGTCCAAGTACCAGGAACTCACATAGGAGCCTGGTTGTATTCAAGGCACACTGTTCTAGGAGACTGACTCATAGTTTATCACTGGCCACATATTAGACCCAAGACTCCATTCACTTCCTGAGTGGGTCATTGACCCTGCTCCCTGTCCTGTCCACCAAGAGGAGTGACTCTTTACGTTTGTTGTGCTTCTGTCACTCCAATATCCCCATTCTATAAGCTCCCTTCCAAACCACTTACTTCCTCTGTACTCCAAGGGAAAAAACAGGACCGGCCACTGTAATTAACACTAGTAACAAATACTGAGATAATGTTTCTTCAAAGCCCTTGGCATTCTAGAAAACCTAGGATCTGCTGCCATTAGAGAAAGTGAGGCAGGAAAGTTAAGATGGCTTAACACTAGACAGAAGTCATTAGTCTTCTGGAGCCAGGATTCCTCACCCCTCCTGGAGTACCCATACTATGGCCCACATTCAGAGGGCAGCTGTATAATGCATGCTATGGGCATTGCCAAGAACCTGGTCTTCTAACTTAAGAGTTTTCCAACCATCGAAACTTACTAGCATAGCACTGGATGGGCTTCTTTTGCCTAGTTTTTATTTATTTATTTTTTTGCAGTTTTTGGCCGGGGCTGGGTTTGAACCCACTACCTCTGGCATATGGGGCCAGCGCCCTACTCCTTTGAGCCACAGGCGCTGCCCCTGCCTAGTGAAAGGAGGAAATTATTGTTGGATGTGGGTCTTTTTGTTAATCTTCTTTTCCTTAAGACTATCTCTGGCAAGGATACGCATGTAACTGACTATTTTGCTTTTCCTGGGTGAGAACCCACAGGAGGAAAGTCCCCAGTGGATGACACAGTGAAGCTATAGAGAAAGGACAGTAAGCCAACTCTTCTGTCCCACCCTCCCTATGCCACAGAAAGCCCCACGCTTCACTATCCTCTTCTTTTTCTCCTTCCAAGACATGTAGAAGACAACGAAAGACCTGGGACAACACCCCAGTGTTAAGGAGAAACGTTATCAATCTGTATCTAAACTTAACACCACAAGAGCCATCAAAATTTGGTCTTCCCAGTCATACCTTAAAAATCTAAACAGTGATAAAGGATCTTGCCTTCATTAACAGGATTGTTTTTTTCAATTTCTCTGAACTTTGTGGTTGTCATTTAAAAGACGTTAAAGTATGGGCATCACTCATAGATGCTTGATGTTCTTCCTTGTACAACTAGAGGCCCTTAAAGTAGCCATTTTCCAATCTCTAGGTCTCCACTCACTGGCCTGGGACAGCTGTCATCTCATCTGTATTTAGCCATCTTTGCTTATTGCTGTCCTACTGCCAGAAGACAGCGACAAATACCATCAGCGGTGGTGTCCCACATTTTGATCCTTTTGATTTAATTCTCTGGAGGATTTACCAAGGAAAGGCCAATTCCTTCCCTTATCACTGCACCTCATGCTTTCCTGTTATGAGAACACAAAGGAAGGCTACTTTTGAGCCACGCTTAAAGCACACCCTAGAGATGAAAGCCCTGCAGTTAGGGTATGGATTGTATTATCTGATTTGTAAATTGAGAGAACAATCCCTATTTTGAATGAAATGAGTTGCCCACTCCAGAATGCAGGACCATAAAGCCACGAAAATACAGATGATGAAGACCTATCATTGACAATAGGTCTGGAGAGCTCACACAACTCAGCCCTGACAATTTAGTACCGTTATCTGGTGTACTTCTCAGTTTTTTCCCAAGGTTTGGCCCTTAAAGTTTCTTTTCCCTCACTGGGGAGGGGGACCCAGACTTTTCCAAACTTTGCAACACCTTTGCATTCTTTTCCTTTACTATCTTTTCTACAATTAATTACTATTACAGTTCAATTTTTTTTCTTCTAGTTCCTAGCTTACAGAAGCATGTGCTTGTTAAAGAAATCTTGAAAAACACAAGCCCAAATTTACACAGATAAAATAAGCAGGAGCTAGAAAAACATCATTTCATGAAATAAATTAGCAGTATTCTTTTAAAATGGAAACTTCCCCCAGAGACTTTGTTAAGCTTGACCAGTACTTCGAGAACTGACTCAAAGGCCCCTTGACACCTGAATAAAATTCACCTTTCTTAATTTTTTTTTTTTTTTTTTGCAGTTTTTGGCTGGGGCTGGGTTTGAACCTGCCACCTCCAGTATATGGGGCCGGTGCCCTACTCCTTTGAGCCACAGGCGCTGCCCATAAAATTCACCTGAGGAAAAAACATAGCAACTGTGAAGTATGCAAATATCTTAAAAGGTGACTTCAAAAATAGTTTCAGCGAACAGAAGAGACACATACTGTCCATATATAACTTTTTATTAAGAAAATGAACAAAATACATTCTTTCTCCATATGTACATTACATACAACATAATTCTACAACTGCGATTGTTCAGCAGATCACTCATTTATTTATTCACAAGGTAGTGTTACCACATTTACCAAAACTGGGATAGGAAAATTATTTGTACTAAAGAAAAAAAAATCCTAAAAGTCCATACAGATTGGATGAAAGTAAGACAAACCAGAGGGGACCACGGGGGAGTGGGGAAGATTGCAGAACACCACGGAACCCAGCACAGACTTGAACAGTTAATGTTGGAAGGGATCCCACATCTAAAACACACTTCTGTGTGGAAGCGCCACTGGCTTGTGCCAGCTGTCCAGAGTTCCCTCATGATTTCTATTTAGGAAAGACTTAGGGACTTTAGGACACAGTCCTAACCCCACACTGCCACAGAAGAGGGGGCATAAAGAGTAGAACCAAACAAAGCTGCAGTTTTCTCTTCCATGCATTAAGGAGTCTCATTTGAAATATTATTTAGGTGTAAAACTTCTGAGTCTTAGCTGATGTGCAGAGAGACACAATGTTTTTGAGAGACGTATGCTTCAGCATGGTATCGTGTTTCATGGACTCTGCATGGTCATTTTATGTTTTTCTTTCGCTTTGCTTTTCTCTGCTTTTCTTTGTGAGTTTAATTAGGGCCATATAAAAAAGTCAATCATAAACAAAAAGCTCCTCCTGGTATGAATAAGCCCCATAAGCCCATAACAGTGCATAAAGGGCTTAAACATTCAAATGAGTCTTACGGACAAAATTCCCAATAACCTGGGCAAGGCAGCTCTCTATAGCTTCTGGGTAATATCTTATGTCCACAGTTCAGGCTTAAAGAGGCATATCAACAAGATTACTTTCAGACTGTCCATTTAGAAAAGGGTAATGCTTAAAGGAACGTAAGTAAGGGTGGGGACGTGTGCTTGCAGCACCCCCCTTCCCTCCATGTGGTAAAAGATAATGAGAATCGCTATGCTAATTTTTTTAAAAAAACTTTTCTAGCCTTTACCATGTTTGGTAACAGAAAGAAGTCAGGAAAAATAAAGAGGTCTCATCAGTTAATTAATAGTGGTTTTCCTTCTTTATCCTTAGCAATTTCCTAAATGTCTATAAGCATTTTTATAATCACAAGAATCAGTAACTGTTATCATAAGATATTTAACACAAATATCTCAGAAGAGCTGGGTGCTATAACATCATGCTTTCAGTCTAAGAGATGTTCCTGCAAAGAGGAGTTATCCACAGCATTAACAGCCTGGAGAGGTGGATTCTATTGGCTATGGAAGGGTCTGTTTTCTCTATTGAATTTCTACTCCAACTTTGGTTTTGAGGCTCTATCTTTATTGGAAGGGATCTTAATTTCTGGCTATCATGTACTTCTAATTTATAAAAGATTTGACTTTACAAAAATTCTAACATCTTTCCAAAGCTACTTATGCCATTCTGAAAAGATGGAGTACTGTTTGTTCTAAGACCAAGAAAAGGAGGTCCTTGGCTTTCTTGTACTTATCTTCTGAGGCTGAAAACTCAACTGTAGGTAGCTTTTGGAGTCATGGCAAGGGGAAAAAAACATTTTTTTTTTTTTTTAGGAGACAGAATCTTACTCTGTTGCCCCAGGCTACAGAGACATGGCATCATAACTCACACACCCTCAAACTCCTGAGCTGAAGTGATCCTCCTGCCTCAGCCTCCTGAGTAGCTGGGACTACAGGATAAAATGCTCAGCTAATTTTTTTTTTTTGAGACGGAGTTTCACTTTGTTACCCTTGGTAGAGTGCCATGATGTCATAGCTCACAGCAACCTCAAACTCTTGGGCTCAAGCGATTCTCTTGCCTCAGCCTCCCAACACCCGGCTATTTGTAGAGCTCAGGCAATCCACCCACCTGGGCCTTCCAAGCATTGGGATTACAGATGTGAGCCACCACGCCCGGCCCTGCCCAGCTAATTTTTCTATTTTTTTTTTTTTTGAGACAAAGTTTAAGTATTGTCGCCCTCAGTAGAGTGATGTGACATCACAGCTCACAGCAATCTCAAACTTGGGCCGAAGCGATT
Organism: Otolemur garnettii; assembly: GCF_000181295.1. NCBI lineage: Eukaryota > Metazoa > Chordata > Mammalia > Primates > Galagidae > Otolemur > Otolemur garnettii. Next base: position 12,446,648 of record NW_003852444.1, read on the forward strand.
CTCTTGCCTCAGTCTCCCAAGTAGCTGGGACTATAGGCGCCCACCACAACGCCTGGCTATTTTTTGTTGAGGTTGTCATCATTGTTATTTAGCTGGCCCGGGCCAGGTTTGAATCCACTGGCCTCAGTGTACATGGCTGGCTCCATAGTCACTGTGCTATGGGCACTGAGCCTAATTTTTCTACTTTTAGTAGAGATGGGGTCTCACTCTTTCTCAGGCTGGTCTTCAAATCCTGAGCTCAAGCGATCCTCCTTCCTCTACCTCCCAGAGTGTTAGGATTACAGGAGTGAGCCACCATGCCCAGCCTGGAAAACAGTTCTTTAAAAAGAAAATTATACTACGTATCTGTATAGATAGATAGACAGATAATCTGCCCCTAAAGTAATCTTCTCATTGGAAAATGTCACATTATTGTGCCTCTTCTAAACTACACATAAAGGGTAATTAATACTATATTATCTAATTTTAATTCATTTCAAAGACATTCCACACAAATAAAAAACGTAAACTGGCTTAAAGAATAACACAATCATAGCATCTCTTGCCCAGGCTAAATGTAATGCTGAGGAAAGGAAGTCCACTTTTCTTTTTCGTATAAGTAAGGAAGAAAACCGTTTACAACTGATCAGCTGCCAAAATCATTTTTCTGGGATTTTCTGGGAAAGGAAAAAATATCAAGGAGGAGATCAAATACATGACTTTTAAAAAAACATTTCTTACCCCATAGAAACCTACTCATAATTAACCTTTTGGACTTTGATATCCTATTATCGAATTTGAGGTTGGCCTGAAAATTATTTTTGTCTGTCTTATAACTTTGTATTCCGTGCTTCTCTAAGTATAGATAACATGTATCTGTAAAATTAAGCCAAGCCTTTATAAAGATACAAGTAGTCTAGGACTTCCAAAGTAGGCACTTAAAAACATCAAGCCACTTATCTTTTCCTCAATTTTCCACCTTTCATCTCAACTACAGCAACTACAACGCAATATACCAGAACAGCCACTTGCAATCATCTGGGGGCATGGCCCTGATGGTGTAAGATCTTTTGCTTTGTTAAAACAGAATTTACAAAACTCTGCCGGCTGCAAAAGGATTGGGACTTAGTCTAGATACCTTCCCTAATTTAATCAATCACATTACAGATGTGGAGACAGAATCATCCAGAATTATTAAACGTTTCTAATGCCAACTCCAGAAATCATTTCTTGGCAGAGCAGAATAAACAGATACCCCACCCTCTTCCCAGAATGACATATAATTCATTTATTTTAAAGCACAGAAAGAAGTTTAAGTTCAATTCTGTATGGGATATAAGTTATACACGAAATTACAATTTTCTTCTATTTTAAAGGGCACAACCAAATGACACTAGCTAAACAAAGGCTTTCTTAAGATTTATAAAATTGGCTACTTGAGCAATTCCTTAATCATGCACACAGACCTGTTATGCCATACTCCTTCCTGCCAATTAATTTGGCATTCATTATGTATTGAATGAAACAGAAGAATGATAATCTCCTCAGGCTGGTATTTGTGTGGCAGACAGCTCAGATATCCAAACTAACTGCTGTGAATGCTGGCATCCCCAGATGGTACAGAGCCATGCTGCAGCCAGACTCAAACTCAGTGAATAAGCAAGTCCTCTGGGAGCCCAAAAGCTGTGTATTATAATATTTTACTGCTGGTTTTCCCTTTGGATTCTTATCAAGGAACTGGCTGTGCATAAGAAACTGTTCACTAGTTTAAGATCTAGTGCCCATTC
>NW_003852444.1:12449189-12458062 GCF_000181295.1 Otolemur garnettii
CATACTTCACTGAGGCTGTATAAAGAGCCATGAAAAGGAAGACATGCCATTTCATAACTGTAGGTGAGATCTTAGAACTGGTCTACTTCCCTACCAAACCTTCCTCCCCTTTCTGTTTTTATTCCATAGCTTCAGATACTATCCACAAAAATTTGTTTTTAAGCAAGTTTGGCAGTGTGGTGGTGGGATATGAGAGGATCTTAGAAAATCTTATTTCCAAATAATGACTTTAATGTAAAAGAGAAACTAGAACCATTCTTTGACTCTGTGTCTTTAAGTTGTGAATCGATGCAGTTCGAGGTAAGAATCTATCTCAAGAAAAAAGAGTGAGTTTCTCATGAGAGCATTTCTCTCTGTACCACTAGAAAATCTAATTTATTACAACCTCTAATGACTTCTTAGGTTACAGGCTATAGAAGTTACAGTTAGATGATTTTATCAATGCCTATGACCGGAAGAAGATTTAGTTATTTAGGGTTGGAGCTAAACTCTCATTCCTGAGGGAGAGAGACATTTAAGAGGCTGCATTATTTTTATTTAAGAAAAAAAAAAGGGAATATCAATCATTTCATGGCAAACAAAGATATTCTTAATCTTCAGTTATATCAGAAATTGAGTCAATTCTTAACACAAATTCCAACTACAGCAGAAAATTGATAGTACTCACAGGCAGAAACAGGAAGAAAAATAGGCTAAAAAAATACACATGTAAGTACAGAAAAAAAGATAGTAGGGTAAATAGAAATTCTGGTGGCATGCTGAATTCCAGGAGTTCCCTTATGAACCTTGGACTTTACTAACAATAAAGTAAAGTTAGACTTAACTAACAATAGTTCCCAGTGCCAGGAAAAGAAGCCATTAAGGCTGCCATAGCCATTACTACTATCCCTAAATGACAATGACTCAAATATTTTTATCACAATATCTGAATGTTACTAATTCTTTAATAATACATAATCCTTAATTTCACTACTCTTTTGTCATATACAAGGGTAATAGGGCATGTCTGCCTCAAAATGATTCTGACCTTTTGTCCCACGCAGTACAAAGCGCCTAAGCAATGCCAGAGAAAATCTAAAAAGTCTGGGGCTAAAAAAGTCAAGAATAAGGTTAAATTAGCTAAGAAAAATACATGAAAACACAATTCACAGTACTAGGGGGACAAGAGGAAATCAAAGTTTAAAACATCATGTATAAAAACAACTCTAAGATAGCATTTATTGAAGAAAAGAGCATTTGGTGAAGAAATAATCAAGAAATTAATAAAGCAGTCAGTAATGAGCCCCCACACAAAAAAACAATGGCAACATTATTCATCTGAGCTAGTCAGTTCCATATTATTTCAAAAAACTTAGAAACATCTACTTTCAACTGACATACCTGTAGACTAGAAGTGGTAGCTACTAAGTCATTTCAGCATTAAACAAATCATAGGGACACGTAAGCCACAGAAAAAACCATAAAAGAATTAGTTACTGGGCAGCGCCTGTGGCTCCAGGAGTAGGGCACTGGCCCCATATACCAGAGGTGGTGGGTTCAAACCAGCCCCGGCTAAAAAAAACTGCAAAAAAAAAAAAAATTAGTTACTTGTCTAAGAAAGAAAACAAAGCCTTTGAGTTAAAGTGCCCAGAGTTTTAACCTGTAAGTGTTGCCATGTGCTGACTTCTATGATACCCTTCTAGCAACTGTAAATTTTTTCCGTTGGAGCCTGCAATTTCCAGATTGAGGACTATTTTAGGAATTTAAAACTTGGTGAAGAGGGGGGTTGGAGGGATCACTTCTGAGGTTTATCTTATAGGGGTACAAGTCAATCTTTCTAAGAGTAGAATGTGAACGTTTTAAAACAATAACTGAGAAAATGACATGAAGGCTGTGTTGACCAGTTTGATGGAAGTATTTCAGATTGCATGTGAAAACCCCACACTGTACCCCAGAAGTGCATTAATATACATAGTTACCGTTCAATAAAAAAAAAAAAAAAAACTTGGTGAAAACTCAGGCAAGAAGTTTTGTAAAGGGCTGAGATTGTAGATGAATGAGGATTTTTAAGAAAAGAAGGATCGAGAAGACTATATTTTTTATAGCTGGCTGACTTTGTTTGCAATTCACATTGTTAATAATACCTTCCTACAGAAATCACATCAAACCATAATTCTCAACTGTTAGGCAACATTCAACCAGCTAAGGGTTTCATAAAGCTTTTAATCAGAAAATGGTCAAATGACCCAATGAATTTTATGTAATGTTAAGAATAATTACAGGTGGTGGCGCCTGTGGCTTAAGGGGTAGGGCACTGCCCCATATACCGGAGAAGGCAGGTTCAAACCTGGTCCCGGCCAAAAAATAAAATAAAAAACATAATAAAATAAAACCTTAAAAAAAATAATAATTACAAGGTAAACTTCTTCATGTAATTACCACGAAACTGAGTATAATTCAGAGAATAAAATCAGAAACATATTCCTAAGTGCTTTTTGAGGCCATAAGCACCAATCTCTCACTTAATGATAAACTTGTTTTTGTTTGTAGATTTTAAAACTCTATTTTATTAAATGAAATTAACATAGAGATCAACTGGAATGAGACGCTTCCAGCCATTTATATACAATATACATATTTAAGCCAAGGATGTATATTTTTTTATGAGCTTAAATTATCAGGCTCTATCTAAAACCCCAAAGCCTTTGTAAGATAAACCAGTGACTTAATTTTCTAATTTTTTCTATCAGTTTTTACTTATTAGACATGAACAGGTCAGTTTAGTATAAAAGAAAACTAGGTCTAAGAAGATGAAGATGAATATACAATACTGTCAGTTTTAGCACAGAGGTAGGGACCCAAATCTGAATTCCTCAGCTTGAATAAGAGGGTGATATACTCCTGAATTAATCAACCTGGCCATTTGAAGTCTCTGTTCTTTCACAAAATAAAACGCAAATGCATATGAGAAGTATCTTGCAAATCAGATCATTTCTCCTAAAGTACAAGCACTAAAATTAATATTAGAGATCTAGTTTATTTCCAGATGAAAATAATATATTCCACTGGGAAAGAGAGAAACAAGAATAAAACTGAAGTTAGGGATAATAAAAATGAGCAAGTTCAGTGCCTATATCTCAGCGGTTAAGGCACTGGCCACATGCACCGGAGCTGGTGGGTTCAAACCTGGCCCGGACCTGCTAAATGACAACAACTACAACAGCAAAATAGCTGGGCACTGTGGCAGGCGCCTGTAGTCCCAGCTACTTGGGAGGCGGATGCAAGAAAATCGCTTAAGCCCAAGAGTTTGAGGTTGCTGTGAGCTGTGACATTACGGTACTCTACCAAGGGTGACAAAGTGAGACTCTGTTCTCAAAAAAAAATAAAATGAGATACTTAATTAATGTATCTAAAGCATTAGCCAGGTATTTCAACTGGGGACTCACCTAACCTAGAATGAAAAAATTATTAAGTAGTAAAGCATACATGGAACAGGCACGATGGCTCAAGCCTGCAATTTCAGGATTTGGGGAGGCTGAAGTGGGATGATTGCTTGAGGCCAGGAGTATTAGGCCAGGGAACATAGTGAGACACCCCCCCCCCCATCTCTACAAAAGTAAAAAATTAGTTGAGTGAAGTGGGCCTGTAGTCCTAGCTATTCATGGGGCTGAGGAGGCAGGACTACCTAGGCCCAGGTGTTTGAGGATGCAATGACCTATAATCATATCACTGTACTCTAACCTGGGGGACAGAGACCTTATCTATTTAAGAAAAAACAAAAAAGCATACATACTTGGCTAAACAATGTATCTAAATGCCAAATTACATTATTTGAATTATACTGCTGGTACTCTTGGGGATATAGGAGCTCTTCACTACAAATTTCAAGTCTGGGATCTGATGTCACATTATGAGCAATGTGCCAGTCTTGATCATGGATATATAAAGTCCTGCCTTCTCTTTGATCATTCCCAGCAGTCCCTCATTAAAGCCCTGGTACAGATTCTGACCTATCTAGTCAATTACCTCCTCAGTAAGCCTGTCTCACTTAGGCAACAGTATATTCACTGTGACTCAGCCAAATTTAAACACCATAGTGGGCCAGACATGCCTGTAATCCCAGCACTCTGGGAGGCCAAGGTGGGTGGACTGCTTGAGCTCTGGAGTTCAAGACCAGCCTGAGCAAAAGTGAGACCCCATTCCTACTAAAAATAGAAAAACAAGCCAGGTATTATAGCAGACGCCTGTAGTCCCAGCTACTCGGGAGGCTGAGGCAAGAGAGTCACTTGAGCCAAAGAGTTTGAGGTTGCTGTGAGCTGTGATGCCACTGCACTCTATCAAAGGCAACTAAGTGAAACTCTGTCTCCAAAAAAAAAAAAAAGGTAGTGAATAAAAAGTTCTAGAAATGTAGGGGGGAAATTTCATCTAAATAAAGTGAGAAAAGATGAAATTAAAACAAACATGTTTTCCAAAAACACTAGTAGAGAAGCAATTAAGGAAAAACAAAAATAAAATCACTGAGGTGACGAACTGAGTTGCTGCCTGATAATTCGGAGTATGAGGAAATGATGAAAAAAAATACAAACAAAGCACTATAAAAATACATGGTGGAGGAAAGTAGAATTTCACTCAGTTAATCCTTCCAAAGTGCAAGAATTCACAGTAAACAAGAGCTTTTAAATTTAGGTAATTTTATCAAGTTCCAGCTCTTCTCTAACAATCCTTCTGATTTGGACCTGTCTCCACAAAATGAGATTCAAATGGGTATAATATTAGTGATATTAATATTTTATGTTCTTGACTGTCAGGGGAATCATTTTATGGAACTGTATAAGTATGTTAAATCAACTGGTTATTTACTGTGTAGTCAACTGGCTACTCTGCAGCTATATAATTTGGTACTTGCTGAATTATATAGAATGCCTTTCATAAGATAGAGTACAGATCCAACTGCTTACTTAAATCACTACTGATTGCTTTGGGATGCCTGGAAGGCCAAAGAGCCCATGAGTCAAGCCTACAGCTAGCAAAAATATATTTCTGTCCATCCTCAAAAGAATTAATACCATGTATAAAGACAGAATATAGAGGAATCTCAAAGTCTCATTCACATGACATTTTTCCAAAGTGCAGGTCAGTTTCTTTTTTCTTTGGTGAAGTCTAATCTTACTATGTATGGACATACTCCATTCTGTAAAGTTGTTCACTCCTAAGAGCTGCTGTACTGACTAGCATTTATTATGTGGAGTCTGCTTTCTGCATGGTGGCTATCAGCTGCATACAGCATACTTTTTAAGCAAATGTGAGCACTGGTCAGATTTCCCATACTGCATTCCACAGCACCTCATGGGAGGATAGGTACCTCTATCCCTCACAAAATACAAAAGAAAAGTCCATGGAAAAGTCCATCTGCCATACTTTTCTGTTTCATGAAAAAATACTTGCACCATTATTTTTCTTTTTCTCCATTTAAAAAATACTGGTCCACGTGCTTAATGAAATACCTGTCAGTTGTATACCACTGGACAACCATAACTCATCACTCTTCAAAATATTATCAATATATACAAGCAGATGTGGGAAGCCAACGAATATAAAAATAAATGAAACTGTAGCTCTAGAAATCCACCCGCCCAAATGAAAATGCTCCAACTGAGAAATGGGAGCCCTGGTTCTGCACAGTTCTACCAGAGGAGAGTCATTTCTTCCTAAACTGCTGCAAAGATACCAACAAACATACTATTCGCTATAGAGACCTCATGATGATCATTTAAAAAATGGCTTTTAATGGTTCTGAACTCTTAAACCTCCTCAGTTTAAGGTTTCTGTGCCTCAAAGCCAGATGCTGTTGTAATATCTACTATAAAATATATCATTATAGAAATATTATATACCAATCTCAGATAGATGCCTGGGTCAATCTTGAGTTTTGCTTTTTAGTTCTATGGCCACGAGTGCAAACTTGAGTTCTGTCTACTGTTTAATGTAACACAAGACAACACAGACACGCATATCACTTTAACATACATCACCTGTCCTACAGAACTATATACTTGTTAAGAATGAAGCAAAGAGGTAAACATGTGACACCACTTATAAGCAGTTGTGTGATGTGAGGTAAAGTGAAATGGGAAGGGAGAAGGAAGAAAGGAAGTTCAAATAACCCAACAATAACAAAATCCAAAATTCTTCTAGCGCTGGGTCTGTTAATATGCTTATTTCCCCCTATTAAAAAAAATGAAATAAAAATCAGAAAAGGGTAAACTAATTTTTTCTTTTATATCCATTAATTTGTAAAAGTTAAAGAAAAATAATATATATATTTAAATGGAAAGTATACCAATTTCACTTTATTAGCCTACTTTAGGAATAGTATGAGGAGAATGGGGTTGAGGTCAGGTATGAAGGAAGAGGGTTAAAATCTGTGATGGTAAAGATCCCTCAGAACTCTGGTGCAGTCCTCAATCACGGCAGCTCAAGTGTCGGTCAACAGAGTTGCAATCCAAATGACTGAAAGATGTGTCCACTTCTGTGTCCAGTGATTCTTCAGTTACAGTGTGATGAGGTCTACCAGGTTGCCTTTAGGAGGAGTCATGCTGTCAGGAAAGAAATTTACTAAGGTGTCAAAGAGCTGAGTTCTTTGAGCATAGGTGTGATCCACATCCGAAAAGCCTGGTGAAGAGGAGATACAAAGAAACATCTGTTGTGTTTAAAATATGTAATAGAAAACTATTATATATGAGACCAGCAGCAATGTACTTACTATATGACTGAAAAATCAAATCAATCTTCAAATCCAGATAGACAGTACTAATCTGACCCTAGTTCTGCCACCTGGCCATGGTATGATCTTAGGTAAATCAATAAGCCTTTTTGGCTTTTAGCCTTTCTGTTTCCTCAGCTGTAAACCTGTGATAATCCTGTTTACTTCACAGAGTTCTTGTATAGATTCAGTGCAATTACCTGAAAAGCCCCCAGCAAAGAACTGACACTTTAGTAATTAAATAATATTGATTTTTCTTCTCTTCCTTACAAGGTTTTTCCTCTGCTAGTCCACTGAAGAAATTTCACACCTCTGACTTTTTAATGCTTCTGAACCACTAAAATTGTTTCGATAATAAAAATATAATGATGGCTCAGCACCTGTAGCTCAAGCGGCTAGGGCGCCAGTCACATACACCTGGAGCTGTTGGGTTTGAATCCAGCTCTGGCTGCCAAACGACAATGACAACTGCAACAAAAAACAGCCGGGCATTGTGATGGGCACCTGTAGTCCCAGCTACTTGGGAGGCTGAGGTTGCTGTGAGCTGTGATGCCATGGCACTCTACCCAGAGTAACAGCTTGAGACTCTGTCTCCAAAAAAAAAAAAAAAAACAAAAAAACCTCAAAATATAATTCAATCAAAATGAAAAAAGGCTCCAACAGCTGGAAGTACTCTCAGAGAACTGAGTGAAAACAGAGATGACTAAGGGAAAGAAATACATGTACAATATATGTAAAATGGTACCTGGCACATAGTAACACACATTTATGTACCAGGCTCTCTACTGGGCCCACATTATATGAGAAATAGAGCAATGAACTATTTTTATCCAGATAAATACTAGAATGTGGATGACATTCTTAAAAGGTAGGGACTATTAATTTGAAGGATTTTTTCTCCTTTAACCTCTAGTAAACATTTAATTTTGAAGTTCGTTTCACCCAAAGGAATATTCAGTGAGATGGACTATTCAGCGAGATACTTCCTTCTTTTAGTTAGCTGGTATATTGATTCCAAATGCTTCAGATTTCTTATTCACAAATGAAGTATTTCAATGATTAAGCAAATTATTTCCTCCCCTCCTGAAACAGCTGAGACAAGAGAGCCCTACTAAGTGCCATCAGAAACAGGAATAGAGCCATGACGAGTTATATGTGCCAAGATGTTCAGTGAAGACTATTTCAAATAGGACTGATTTTTACTGAACTTAGAATACAGTTTTAGGTCCAATCTGTTTTAATCTTGTAAAAGAATAGGAATAGAACGTAACATTGCCAGGGATACCGGTTTCCTGGAAGGAACATAAACAATGCCTCAAGAACAGTACATTCCTTTTTATTTTTAAAAACGTTATTATTTGATGTTTGAGGGAAAATGTTTACTCCTTTGAGTTGAACTTAAATTTAACAAAGACTACTATCCTATCATAGAAATTAAAGAGAAGAAATACTTAAAAATAGTAGCAAAGATTACCTCTGGATAGTGAGATAATCTCTTTTATTTTATGCTTTTCTGAAATTTCCAAACTGTATTTATTTATTTATTTTGAGACAGGGTCTCATTTTGCTGCCCTGGGTAGGGTGCCATTGGTGTCTTAGCTCACAGCAACCTCAAACTCTTTGAGATCAAGTGATCCTCTTGCCTCAGCCTCTTGAGTTGTTAGGACTACAGGCGCCCACTGCAATACCTTGCTATTTTTAGGGATGGGGTCTTGCTCTTGCTCAGGCTGGTCTCAAACCTGTAAGCTCAGGCAATCCATCCACCTCAGCTCCCCAGAATGTGAGGATTATAGGCGTGAGCTACCACGCCCAGCCTTAGCTTTTTATAGAAAAACTTTGAAGGCATACAAAAGTTAATAGTGCAATGAACACTCATATACCCATCATCTGAGATTTATCAATTGTTAATATTTTGCCAAATATGTTCTTCTTGGGGGGAGGTGTGTGTGTGTAAACTCCATTCATAATATTTTTGTAGAACTTTTTAGGAGTAAATTGTAGACATATTCATCCCGAAATATTTGAACCCATTTTAGCTGAGACCAAAAACATGAACTTACGTAACCACTATGGATTAAGTTCAGGAAATTTAACATTGATGTCCTAATTATCTTTTTTTTTTTTTTTTTTG
>NW_003852444.1:12459851-12461379 GCF_000181295.1 Otolemur garnettii
CTTTTGTTGCAGTTGTCATTGTTGTTTAGTAGGCCTGGGCTGGGTTCCAACCTGCCAGCCTCGGGGCATGTGGCTGATGCCATAACCACTGAGCTACAGGCGCCAAGCCCCATGTTACTAATTTAATAAACAGGTTGTTTGTCTCCATATACATTCAACTTTAGGGTTTTTCCTTTCCTTGTTTTATTCCTTATGTTCTAATTCATAAAAATATTTTTAAAAGAAGCTATTGATTCTCTACTTAAATACTTAGATACTGATAGTGCTCAAATGAAATAAAACCATTTTCATAAGATTAAATTATTTAAGATGGAGGAAAACACTTGAGTTTCTACTACGTGCTAGGTATTTAATGTACAATCACATTTCACTGTCTCAAAAATAGTGAAGCAGTTATCAAAACTTCACTTTCAGATGAGACAATTTACAGAGATTCAGTAATTTCCTTAAACTCTCACAGCTACTGAGAGAAAAGATGAAATGTAAACCCATGCCTATCTGACTCTAAAACCCCTTTATTTATTTTTATTAATTCATATTCATTGAGTGCTTAAGTTGTAGGGCAATGTGCTAATAACCTCATTTAACCCTCGAAAGTACCTCTTTTATTTTTTATTCACTATATACCAATGAAGAAATTTAAACTTAGACTATCATTAGTTGAATGGTTAAATTATAGTACATCTCTGTTATGGAATAATTATGTATCACTTCCTAAGAATACATTAGGTCTGGTACAGTTTCATAACTACATGCAGTATATCCAAGCCACATCATTAATTTTTAAAAAACAGAATATGTTTTCATATTATATAATAAAACCAACACATACAAAGTCATATAGTTATGTGGATATGTGTATGCATATATACAGTTAATCTTGATCATTCACAAATTCCATATTTGTGAATTCAACTGGTTGCTAAAACTTATTTGTAACTCCAAATCAAAACTTGTAGCAATTCTGTGATCATTCACAGACATGTGCAGAATGGTAAAACATTTGAGTAGCAACACACACATCCCCGACTGAGGCTAACAATGTGATGCTCTGCCTTCTTATTTCAGCTCTCATAATACAAGTCCTGACAATTAAGTTTGCGAACTTGCCACTGTGTGTTTGTGTTGGCAGCACTAGTAAGGATGCATAACCTTGGTATATCAGTGTCTCACAGCTGTGTTCATTATTGTGTGTTATGTGTGCAGTTATGAGTATGCTGGAGCTTGAATTGCAGCAATGAACCAACATTAAATTTCTTGTTAAACTTGGCCAGAGTGGTAGTAAAACCAGGGACATGTTAGTCCAAATTTATGGGGATAATGCCATGAAGAAAATGGCAGTATATAAATAAACACTATTCTGAGGGGAGAGAACGAGTCCTTGATAAAAAGAGGTCAGGGCGGCTAGTAGAACTAATGAAAACAATGCAAAAATTCATGCAAGTGTACATCAAAATCACCAGCTGACTGTGAGAAGCATAGGAGACCAAGTAAACACTGACAGAGAAACAGGAAAATCTTTTTTTTT
>NW_003852444.1:12461577-12464671 GCF_000181295.1 Otolemur garnettii
GGGCTGGATTCGAACCCGCCACCTTGGGTGTACGTGGCTGGTGCCTTAGCCACTTGAGCCACAAGCGCCGAGCCAGGAAAATTTTAATTGAATGTCTTGGCCAACAAGTCAAGGCTCTTGTATCATGACAATGCACCAGTGCACATGGCACTGTGAGGAAGCCATGAACCCCACTGTGAGGGAGCCAATCTTCTTTACTCGAAGATAAAGAAAATATTAAAAGATGACATTTTAATGATGTCAGGACATCACAGGTAATACAATGATGGCTCTATTGGCTATTCCAGAAACAAAGTTCCAAAATTGCTCTAAAGGGTGGACTAGGTGCTGGAGTCAGTACATGGCTTCCTAGGGAAGTACCCTGAAGGTGACCATAGTGATATTCAGCAATGAGGCATGTAACACTGTTTCTAGGACGAGTTTGCAAACTTAAGTGTCTGACCTTGTATTCGTCCATATAATGACAAGTATAGCAAATAACTCATTTTATTTTTATTGTAATTGCCATAAAGATAAAATAGTCTGACAAAAAAGGAATGAGAATGAGATCTAGGAACTCTAGGCATAAAACTTGTGAAGAGTACTTCTTTTTTATATAACATCAAATTTCTCATTACTAAAATTAGCAAATTACAATCAGAACTTGTTCCTCAACCAAATTCAACAATACTAAAAAGATTACATTTTTAAGGCAGACAATAACAATAGTATCCTGAATAAAGCATTTACTAAGTTTTACTATGCTTCGCATTTTTCAGAATTAATTCATTTAATTCTCTTGACAACAATGTGAGCTAAGTACTCCCATTACCTTTGTTTTTATAGATGAAGAAACAAGTGATTAGGAAGGTTTAAGTAACTTGCTCAAGGCCATTTTTAAAACTAGCAAGTTAGATGTGGTATTTGAAACCAGCTTCTGACTCTTACCACACTACACTGTACTCAAGCCTTTTAACTACTAAACTACACTGCCTCCCTTCAGGCAAAGTAGGAAACAAAACCCCACTGGAACTTTCCCTTTTTATATTTTTCCCTGCTGTGTTTGTATTGTTCTCAGTGTATCTGGGGTTTGTTTAGAATCCACGTAAAACAAACTCTTCCTGACAAAATATTAACATATTAGCTGACAGCGAAACCGGCAGGGACCAAAGGAAAGAGTTAAACTAATGGTAAAATATTTGCTGACACCACCTTAACATATTTAAGTTACTGCCAAGGAATTCTTGTTCGAAAGGCTAAAAGTAAGTCAGCCAGAGACAATTTAGCAGTTTAGAGATGAGATAATAAGAATAAATAATGGCCCTGGGCGGTGGTATCTCTCCCTACTGGCATGCATCCACTGGAAGGGATTTACCTATGTGTCAGGCTCCCAGTTCAGGTATGGAATAGGTAAACCACTATTTAAATTCTTAGGAGAAGCTTCTGGATTCATGTTTTAGAGCAGTGTGCTCAGTCTAGCCCTGTGGAATCCTACACATTCTGGAATTAGATTTTAGGACTAGATTGCCTTTATCAGTAGAGAAGTCTCAATTACTTTCTATGGAAAAAGAGAGAGCAAGACTCCAAGAAATACCAGAAGTATATATATTCTCTTTTTCTTTGACGTATAGTTAACCTTTAATAAAAGACAAAAGGACAAATAATGAAGAAATTAAACTGATATCCCAAAGTATTATTTTATTCCAAAAATACAGAATAGTACTAATACTATTTATATATACACACAAGTATTTTCAATACTACTGCTTAACTCTAAGGCAAATAATAGTACCAGCACTGATATGCACTTACTGTGTAACTTCATTTTTATAATGATAAGAGGAAAGCTGGAAATTCCCATACTTCAAAAGACTTACTATTTCAGTAAAAGCTGAAGCTACCAAAAGGTTACCCTAATGAAAATATCCTTGAAAATTCATCTAGCTCTAGATTCTGGAACTTCTATAGACCACCCTACGTTACCACAGGCTCCTTGACTACTTTAATCATTCATTAATACTAAGTGAGAATACTACGACACGAAGGCAAATGCCGGTATCTGAGGTGTTGGGGAAAAATTTATCTTGAACAATTAAGGTACCAACAAACAAAAATTCTCATTTTTAAGAAAGAGAAAATTCATTTTCTCTGCTCCCCAAACATTTACTTCCTTGCCTACCCTATCGCCTTTCTCTTGACACTATGCTGCACAAGGAACAAACTGAGAGGAAAACCATTCAAACGAGAGGCATTATCCGTCAGGGTGTAATACATCCTGCACTTCAAAGCAGTGCTATTCACGCCAGTTTGACTGATGGTGCTTCTGCTGCCACCTGTTTGCAGGCACCACAGCGAAGGGATGACAGGGACGACAAACTGACCCGGCAACTGAATGATGACTCGACAGTAACTGTGCTACAAGTTCTTTCAAATTTTTCAGGCTACTTTGAAATTTCATTTGTTCATTTCTTTGTTTCAAACATCTCATCTGATGTTTCATTTAACAGAAACCAAAATCCAACCTCCCAAATGATAGGGCATCTATCTGGCAACAGTACTGCAGTACTTACCTAGAGCTGTAAAATCTGAACCAGATTTGAACAGAGCTGATGCTAGGAGCTGAAACTGAGAAAAAAAAAAAAAAGGCAAATTAATTAGCTGTGGCAAAGCAGAAAAATAACTTCTATAACTTTTAACCAATTATTAGCCACTGTATACTTCTGAACATGTGTTACATAGGTCCATTCACCAGACAATGCCAAGCAGAATACATTTCGATTAAAGAATATGCTGACATTCCTGCAATTACTTCATTTTATGTTTGTTAATGAGCAACAGGACAAGTGAAATAAAAAAGAAAATTACTCATTTGGGAATCTATCACATATGGACAGATTAGTGCCCTGGGCAGTCTGAATTTTTAGTATATACACATTCTTACCTCGAAAATAAACATGCAGGTATGCACCTCTGTAAAACACCTGATGTCTCAGAAATATAAACCCAACACTGAGAAAGAGCATGTACAGACCATTCCTAAATTACAACGCGGACAGGGATCCCACAATCACGTATAATTATATTGCTGAAACTTCAAAGCCTTTTTTTTTTTTTT
>NW_003852444.1:12464854-12482258 GCF_000181295.1 Otolemur garnettii
GGGCCGGACTTGAACCTACCAACCTCAGTATACGGGGGTGGCGCCCTACCCACGGAGCCACAGGTGACAACCTAAAGCCTTTTCTAATGTAAATAATACCATAAATGTTCATTAGATTCCCAGGCTAGTTAAAGTAAGTTTAAAAGAGCCAATGTATCTGAACAGTGGTAAAATAGAGTAAGCAAAACTATCACAACACTAGCAAGTTAACAAATTGATACAAAATAAAAATTTAGGAGAATTATTTAGAGTTATCTCAAATGAGGATGCTGGAAAAAGAGCAAGTTAAAGAGTAAGAATAGACAAGGGAGTGGATTCTCCGTGGAGTTACTTGGAACTTCTCAAGGCTGGAGGAGTTGATACCGCCAACTCCTCAAGATATATTTATATATCCATCTTTGTAGCCTTTAAAATTTCGGATACTAGTCACTTTAATATCTATAAACCCTAATTAATAGTCCTCTGAAGATCAGAAATGGGACAAACATTCTAGGTATATTTCTCCAAGCAAAAGTTAGGGAAAATGGGCATAAAAAGAAGAGTTAAGAAAAACATTCTTCATATATTTTGGATATCAGTCCTCATCAGATATATCTACTGCAAATAGTTTAGTCTGTAGCTTGTCAATTTATTTTTAAAATAATGTCTTTTAATGAGTAGAAATTTTAAGTTTATTAAAGTCCAATTTATCATTTTTTTCTTCTTACAGTAAGTGCCTTTTGTGCTACATTCAAGGAATCTTTTCCTACCCTAAGGTTGTAAAGATAATTTCCCAGGTTTTCGTCTTGAACCTTCATTGTTCACGAAGGATTTTATATTAGGTCTCTAATCCATCTTGTGTAAAGAGACATATGGCTTGAAACATCTGGTTATTCAGTATTATTCATTAAAATCTTTCCTTTTCCCACTTGGCACTCTGTCAAATAATCAATTGAACACATTTATGTGGTTCTATTTCTGGACTCTGTTCTATTAACCTGTCTATCCTTAACCCTGTACCACTACCTTGCCTTGATTACTATGGCTCTACATACAGTCCTGAAATCAGGTAGTACTAAGACTCCAACTTCGTTTTTCTTTTTTTAAAAACCATATTGCCTAACTCTAAAACCTTTATATTTCTATATAAATTTTAGAATTAGTTTATCTCAGTGATAACAACAACAAAAACCAAACTTACCAGAATATTGGCAAGGACTACATGAAATTAAAGATAGTTTGGGCAAAATGAAACTTTACATAATTTTTAGTCTTTTAATCAATAAAGATTATATATCTTTCCATTCATTTGGGTCTTTTTTTCTTTCTGTCTTTCTTTTTTTTTTTTTTTAGACAGTATCTTATTATTGCCCTCAGTAGAGTGCCGTGGTGTCACAGTTCACAGCAACTTCCAACTCTTAGGCTTAAGTGATTCTCTTGCCTCAGCCTCCCAAGTAGCTGGGACTACAGGCGCCTGCCACAACACCCAGCTATTTTTTGTTGCGGTTGTCATTGATGTTTAGCTGGCCTGGGCTGGGTTTGAACCCACCAGCCTTGGTGTATGTGGCTGGCGCTTTAACCACGGTGCTATGGCCACCGAGCCTTTTTAGGTCTTCTTTAATTTCTTACAACAGACTGATTATTATATATTTGATATTTTTGATAGTAATAAGCAGTATGTTTTTAAATTTTCATTTTATTCCCCTTCAGTATATCCTCAATATAGTAATGAAGAGTGATCTAATTAAAACATAAAGCAGATCACATCATCTCCCTTCCTAACACTATGAACTGACTCACTTATTCAGATTAAAAGCCAGAGTCCTTACGAAGGCTTCTGAAGACATTCAGTCTGTTCTCCCAATTCCGTACCTCTGACCTCATTTCTGATTACCCTGACCCTTTATACCCCTACTCTAGCCACTATGGCCTCTTACTGTTCTACTAAACCACATCACAATACTCCCACTCCTGGATCTTTGTCCTAGTTCTCCTTTTGTCCAAATTATCTTTGCCTATCTGCTTAGATCCTCCCTCACATCCTTCAAGTCTTTGTACAATCTCATTTCTAAATGAGGCCTCTTATGATCATCCTATTTAATAACGCACCTGCCAAATTCTCATCTCTTACTCTCTGATCTCCCTTTACTTTTCTCACCTCTTTTTAATTTTTCCCTAATACTTACCAGATTCTAATTTACTATATCATCTGCTTATTTAATGTTTACTGTCTTCCTTTACTAGGATATAAGCCCCTCCCAGGCAGGAATCTTGTTTGGTTCACTATGCCTAAAAGAATGCCTGGTATGACATCTATTAAATGAATGACACCAATACTTTGGAAACTCAGCAGAGTATAATTAATACAAAATGTGCTATGTTGGCTGAAAACTTGTTTTTCTCATTTCTTTTCTACTATAGAATCTTCTTTAAAAATGGCAGAGTTGGCTCAGCGCCTGTAGCAGCTAAAGCGCCAGCCACATACACCGGAGCTGGCGGGTTTGAATCCAGCCCAGGGCCTGCCAAACAACAATGACAACTATAACCAAAAAATAGACAGGCATTGTGGCGGGCGCCTGTAGTCCCAGCTATTTGGGAGGCTGAGGCAAGAGTAGCACTTAAGCCAGGAGTTGGAGGTTGCTTTGAGCTGTGATGCCACCGCACTCTCCTCAGGGCGACACTTGAGGCTCTGTCTCAAAAATAAATAAATAAAAGAAAAATGGCAGAGTTGATTTAGGCATCCTTTTCTCAGGCCTTTTCTAGAAAAAAGTCACTTTTATAAGGTTTATTAGAAGTTCAGCACCAATTCAGAATCCAAGTTATGGATAATGGTGAAAGCAAAGAACCATTTTTTAATAGTTGATAGTCAACAGTCATTGACCTGGTAATAGGCACAATGAATAATGATAACAACAAAAATTAAAAAAAAATCATTTTGGTTACTGAGAAAGCCATTTAATAAAATAAAATTTTTGTAAAACATACAAACAGAAAAAATAACAAGCTACTCAGGAAATGAGGCCTTTCTCAATGAATGAAAATGACTTCCTATAATGAAAGTGAAGGTTTATATGCCTCAATGACAAAATATTTCAAATCTATATATACGTATATATAGGAACTGTCACTAAGGGGTTTCTTCCCCCAAAACAGATAACTGGAATATAAAAAGATTTAAAAGTTACATCTGTTCACACACTGTTAAACAAAATAATAATCTTATAGAGCAGTAACTCTCCACACCAGGAGTGTTTTCCATCTTCTGTTAAGTAAGAGTGGACAGAGGAGAATCTTAGGGTGAGGGTCCTGTTCTGAAAAAGTTTCTGAGGTGATTCTGATGCTGACGTACACACATAACACATACAACTCCTGACAGATGAAGCTTTTACGAAATGGAATGGAAGTCGGTGGCATACAAAATCTTAAGTCATTATTTTAAAAAGAAGAAAAACAGAAACCAGCTACCAAAATTTAAAAAATGGTTCTATTTGAACTTGAGATACCTCTCTGTCCTAATTTTTCCCATTAGCTTAGCCTTAAGAACAAACTGTTTTCTTTGGACTACTTGCAGCTCACACAGCTGAAATTATTTACTTTGAAATATTTTGTTCTGGTTTGGTTCAAAAAAAAAAAATAAGAGAAAAAGGACAGTTCCAGTTATTGCCATTTTGTATAGAATATGGAGAAAACACAGGAAATCTGTTTATTATCC
Organism: Otolemur garnettii; assembly: GCF_000181295.1. Lineage (NCBI taxonomy): Eukaryota > Metazoa > Chordata > Mammalia > Primates > Galagidae > Otolemur > Otolemur garnettii. The sequence goes on from NW_003852444.1 coordinate 12,468,546, forward strand.
TCAAATTCATGATCTGACAAAATTAACACAAACGCTTTACAACTTTGTACAGTTTTAAGGCATATCATAGTAAATCAAACATATTCTGGTAGTCGGCAAAATGATAATTTCCCCTATTTCTAAGAGTTTCACAAATTGAAGAGTCAAGAAAAGACAATTAACTGTTCCCCTTCAGGAAGCTTCTACAATGTGTTCTGCTGATTCTCTACTTAGTGAAGGGCTGTAACCAACACTGAGGGAGAGAAACAGAACTAATTTTTACAGCAGGAAACTTTGAAAGAGTATCTCTCGGTTTTGTGCTAAAGACATGCAGACTCCATTGCTTGAAAGCACAGCCTCCAAGGCTTGAATGAACCTGCTATCTGGAAGTGATGTGACATTGAGCCTGACACCTGTGTCAATGCGTAAGGAGAAAAGCACTGCTGGATACTGCTGTTACAATGACAAAGCAAAGCAACAGCTCACACTGAAACAGACCAAAAGACTGAACTATTATATTATTATAAACACTAATTATGTGATAGAAGGCAAAATGGACTACAGGTGAGATACGACTAGATGAACAAGGATGACTGGCAAAAAGGAATCCCAGAAATTAGTGAAAAGAGGCTGTGAAACCGTGAAAACTCATTACTGGCATATTCACACATGGTGGATGAATAAATATGGCCTTAAGAAAATGACATCTTTACAAATAGTTGTTTCCATCCCATGTTATATAATAAAGCACTGAAAAGTAATGATTAGGCTTCTGATTTCTCAAGCTTAGGAACTACAAATGAGTAAATTCAAGCTATGTTGCTACAACATTCATATAACTGAATAACGTAGCAATAATTCCACTCCTACCAACCTCTCTTCACTTTCTCCCTACAAAAAAAGGGAGTATGCTTTGCTCTCTTGAACAATCTTAACTGGCAACAGAAAAGTTTATATTGAACTATTAAGTAAAAGAACCCTGGGGTATGGAAAAAGAAAAAATTTCTATTTCCTTCCCCAAACACAAAACTAATGTCTAAGTTAAAACTTTATACCTGAAATTTTTTTTTCTAAATGGATCAAGAGGGCGGTGCCTGTAGCCCAGTGGGTAGAACACCGGCCACATACACCGAGGCTGGTGGGTTCGAACACGGCCCAGGCCAATTAGAACAACAACGACAACTGCCATTAAAAAAAAAAAAATGGCCAGATGTTGTGGTAGGTGCCTGTAGTCCCAGCTACTTGGGAGGCTGAGGCAAGAGAATCACTGATGCCCAGGAGTTTGAGGTTGCTGTGAGCTGTGATGCCATAGCACTCTACCCAGGGCGACAGCTTGAGACTGTTTTAAAAAGTAAATAAATAAGTAAATAAATCAAGAGGTTTTGGGTGTGAATTCAATCTTATCACATGAAAATATGCCTATTCAAGTTTGATTTCACTTGCTCTGGTCATTTTAAAGATTACTTATATAACCAAATTTTCATTTTCCTTTAAACACTCAAAAGCAAAATCAGCAATATACTTTAGAAACACATTTTAAACAATACTACTCAATTTCTAAAGTTTAGTACCACTTTTCTTTACCTCTTTCGTCTCTTCTGGGTCTGAATGATCCACAGTTATATAAAGATCATTTTGTAAATATTTCAGAGCATTAAGGGGATCCAACTGGGCCTTTTCTTCAAACCTAGAAAATGTAAACAAGAATAATAATTAGAATTTTGTAAGAAAACATCAGAAACATCTTTCAGACCTGGAGTAAAATATATCATATATAAAGAATTATTCTGGACATCTAAATAACTGGTGTTCACACAGGAATCCAGAGGTAAGAATATTGCCACGTAGATAGTACAGATGTGGAGTTGCTGGAGAGGTAATGGCAATGCTAGGCGGCCATGGGACGTGGCAGTGCTCAAGACTGGCTAAGGGCACTTCATTCCCTTAGAATTACAAGCAATGGCTAAACCACCTATAAAACATAGTGAATCTTGGGCAGTGCCTGTGGCTCAAAGGAGGTGGTGGGTTCAAACCCAGCCTCGACCAAAAATTGCCAAAAAACTCATAGTGAATGTACTAAATATTTTATGTAACTACTAGAAAAAAGCCCAATATGTTTCATGTAAAACAAGTAGAGAGAAAATAGATACTTTGGAAACTGAAATGAGTATGGTCTCTTTTAATGAGTGTCATTGACATTGCTTAGGGTTTTTTTTTTTCTTGAGACAGAGTTTCATTATGTCGCTCTTGGTAGAGTGCCGTTGCGTCACAGCTCACAGCAACCTCCAACTCTTGGGCTTAAGTGATTCTCTTGCCTCAGCCTCCCAAGTAGCTGAGACTACAGGCGCCCACCACAGTGCCCAACTATTTTTTTGCTGTAGTTGCCATTGTTTGGCTTGGGCTGGGTTCAAACCCATCAGCCCTGGTGTATGTGGCCAGTGTCCTAACCACTGAACTATGGGCGCGGAGCCTGATTATTATTTTTTTTTTTTTTGAGACAGCCTCAAGCTGTCACCCTGGGAAGAGTGCTATGGCATCACAGCTCACAGCAACCTCCAACTCCTGGGCTCAAGCGAGTCTCCTGCCTCCGGCTCCCAAGTAGCTGGGACTACAGGCGCCCGCCACAGTGCCTGGCTATTTTTTTTGGTTGCAGCCATCATTGTTGTTTGGCGGGCCAGCCTGGATTCAAACCCACCAGCTTAGGTGTATATGAGCTTGAGCAACAAGCACCGAGCCAGATGATTAGGTATTTTTAATGAGATTATTTCCATAGCTCAGTCAGTAATAACAGCAATAGCAGAAATAACAATTGTAGCAACCAGTCACCAAGCATTTGTAATATGACAGACATTGTATCAAGTTTTTTTTTTTTTCTAAGAGACAGAGTCTTCCCTTTGTTACAGTCCCTGCAGTGGTCAACTTACAGAGGTTCTGTAATTATTTTCCATTATGAACAACAACAAAAATACATAAGCCAGCCTAGCAATATAGTATAAACTTTCATATAATAAAAACTTAAGTCCACTTGGCATGAAATTTGAACTAAAAAGGCAATTTTCATGTTCTACCCAATCCATAAATACAAACTTCTATCTGTTCTGCCTACAAAATAGCAATGCTCCTTAAACTCTTGAATTCATCTAAGTTTGATAGAGAAAATGGTCTACATTCTTTCAAATGTCTGATATGGGCCTTTTATTGTCAGTGAGAATTAGTAGTAAATAAGATTCTCAGTATGTGGTAAGGAATCACCCTGGACTGTTCTCTTTTCCTAATTCCTGTATCAAATCCATCAAGATTCTGTTGGCACAACCTTCAAAGTTTATCCAGAATCTCACTGTATCTTCTCAATCTCTTGTGGAGTTGGCTCTTCCCCGTCTGTCCCTCAACTGACAATGGTCCTCAGATAATGCCCCATATCCTTTCACTTTCTCACTCGCCCTGGTGACTCACAACTGTAATGTCAAGCCAACTTTCTTCAAATGCTCACAGATGCAGACTTTTCAAACCTTAAGTGTCCCATCTTTCCCGACATATAACTCTTTTGTTTCTGAAAAATTCAGAAACAACATCTGAGTGAAAGCAGTCACAGCTTTTACTCAGTTCTTCTGGAAGAAAACACAGAAGGATTTTTAGAAAAGATAAGCCTGAATGTGTCACTCCTCTTCTTAAAATTTTTCAATGTTCCCCTTTCCCTAAGAGAAAAGCTGAGGCCCTTTACCAACTGTCCCTTCCCTTTTCCCTTCAAGCTCTTCTTGTACTGCCAACATCTCACTCATTACACTCCCACACTGTCCTCCTCAATTTCCTCCTCAAATAATTCACACATTTGTCTGAAAACACTTTCCTCCCTCAAACAGCTATATGATTCAGTCACTCATGTCCTTTAGGTTTCTAATCAAATGCCATCTTTGCTGTGTAGTCTACTCTAATACTCTCATTTCAAATTGCATTCCCAAATCCCTCATTTGCATACTAATAACTCTTAATTGGTTTGTTTTTTATAGTACTTACCATATAACGTATAATATAAACCCCTTTTGATGTTTATTGTTAGTCTTCCTTCACAAGAATGGAAACTAGAGGGTACGAATTTTTGTTGGTTTTCTTCATTGGCCTATCCAAAGAGCCTAGGACAATGTCTAGCACACTGTAGGTGCTCAGTAAACCTTTCTTAAATAAATAGTTTTATTGATGTTTATAAAGACCCTTACCTAGTTGTTTTGCTATTCTACAAATGAGCAAGGTGACCTCCAAAGAGATTAAGTTAGAAAACTTTAATATGAATCCAAAGTACATCCAGGTCTAGTACTTTTTCTAAGAAGACAATTATCAGAATAAAGCCAAAAAGTGAGCACAATCAGAGAAGAATAAGAGTACTATGGTCCCATATTTCTATGCTATTATTATCATTCTAATTGAAAACTATATGAAGGGATGGGGTCTTCATGATTCTTAAATTCTCTTTCAAAGACATTTTTGATTTAAGTTCTAAGATGTGTTAGACTTACTTCTTTTCCCATAATAGTAAATTCAAAAGGTTCATTTGTCCAATTACACAAACTTACTTGCCTTTCAATTTCAGTTATTTTATTTCATAAATCATTCTCATGCCCACAAATTTTGCTAGAGTCTTCCACAGAAACATTTACAAGTTTAAAAGACTCACTGCTGGTTCTTTTATTTTTCATCTACTCCTCACTCATTTCACACATTTATTAGCACACATCACTAACAATGTTTGTATTTGATATAATGCATATTTTTGATTGATGATAAACTCATTTCCTACCCACTGAAATATTTTTGAAGGGGGGAAATAACTGTCATTAATTTATAGAGAATAATACTTCTCCAGCTGGCCTGACTATGAGAAAATGAATAATCCTACATATTTCTGGAAACAATGAAAATTAACAACTTTCTGGAAGATAATTTCATAATTTACCAATTCTATCACTAATCTACAGAATTTTCAGATAGGAGTACAAAAGAAGTATGGAATATATCAACTACAGTGTTATTTATAATAGCAAATAAGTTGGAAAAATCTAAATATTTTACAAAAGGAGACTAGTTAAATAAATTACACATAGAGAACACCATGTAGCCATTAAAATTATGACTTGTATTTATTAACATAAGATGTGACACATCATTCATCAAAAAAAAATCAGACTCAAAACAATATAATTCCGTGCGTGCTTGCTTTGGCAGCACATATACTAAAATTGGAACGATACAAAGAGGATTAGCATGGCCCCTGCGCAAGGATGCAACGATACAGAGAGTACTGCATGCTCCTGCGCGTGCAAATCGTGAAGTGATTCCATATTTTTGAAAAAAAAAATATATAATTCCTATTTTTCAGTTAAACAAACAAAATCTATGTGTGTATATATGAATAGGAAAAAGTTAAAGGACATACACTCAAATATTAAGTTAGTATTTGTGAATGGTGGAATGATTTGTGATTCAATTCTTTTAGGAGAAAAGACTTTTAAATTTCTTTAATAAGCATGCATTACTTTTTCAATTAAAAGCCAGAGGAGGCTGGGCACAGTGGCTCATGCCCATAATCCTAGGAGGTCAAGGCAGAGGAAATGCTTGAGGCCAGAAGTTTGAGACCAGCCTGAGCAACATAGTAAGACCTTGTCAATATCTTCACTTTTTATTTTCCTTTGAAAGAACAAAGTAAAAATATGTAGAATAAAAAGGCACTGATAAAATCTACAATCTTCACAGCATTAATACTTATTACTAAATTACTAAATTTGCCTTATTACTAAATTTGCAAAGAGAAAGTAACATCTTCAAAGTGAGGTAATGCTAATAGCTGATAATGTTAAAGTTTTCAGTGAATTATTTTTATACCTGTGTTTTCTTATGAGGTACTTGCAATGCCTCAATAAGTAATCTTTTGAAGGTCTACACAACTTCAGTGACCAGAAGTCATCTAATCTCATCTTTGGAGAGCAAGATTTTCCTGGATTTCCACCAAACAAATAATGAACCTACAATAAACAAAATTAGAGACTTTTAAAAATAAATGCACAATGAAGAAACTACAGAACCCATAGTAAAATTTCTTCGTTTTGGGACCAGTACATACAAGGTAACTTCCTTAGCCTTATTCATATAAAAAATTTAAAATTACACTGCATTTTTACCGAAGGCTTCTCTTGATTTTTCTCAAGTTTCGTTTTTACCTTAAAGAACCATGGTTACCTTTTAGAATTATTAATATATTTTATATTAAAATGAGTTATATTATGACAATTACAGTGATAATGGAAGACATTAAACAAAAGCAATGATGGGAAGAAGCCAATCCAAGGTATAAGTTTGATGAAGACAACAAATAATAAGAATTATCAAGTTAATCAAGTTTGGGTCACAATAATAAATGATAGATTTTAAAAAAACTCTGATGCACATGTTGAAATCACTAAAAATCCACAGCTAACAGGTTAACTAGAAACTTTTTTCTTTTTAAGAGACAGAATCTTACTTTGTCACTCTCAGTAGAGTGCAGTAGAGTTATAGCTGATTCTCTTGCCTCAGTCTCCCAAGTCGCTGAGACTATAGGTGCCCGTCACAACACCCAGCTTTTTTTTTTTTTTCCCTGAGACAGAATCTCATTATGTCGCCCTAGGTAGAGTGCGGTGGAGTAACAGCTCACACCAACCTCAAACTCTTGGGCTTAAGTGATTCTCTTGCCTCAGCCTCCCAGTAGGTGGCAGGCACCTGCCACAACACCCAGCTATTTTTTCTTTTGTTAATGCTGTCATAGTTATTTAGCAGGCCCTAGCCAGGTATGAATCCAACAGCCCTGGTGCATGTGGCTGGCGCCCTAACCCCTGAGCTACAGGCGCTAAGCCCCAGCTAGTTTTTTTTAGAGACGGGGTCTCACTGTTGTTCAGGCTGGTCTCTAATTCCTGAGCTCAGGCAATCTACCTGCCTCAGCCTCCCAGACTGCTAGGATTACAGGCGTAAGTGACTGAGCCCAGCCACTAGAAACTTTTTAAAACTGTGACATCTTAATTTTGCTTTAACCTAAATGCCAAATATTAAATGGCACATATAATTTGTGAACTTGAAAAATATTATTTCATTATTCAATAACCAAACAGTATTTACCAAAACAGAAATGTAAAAGAAATGCAATAATTTAATTATTACATTAAAGTTAGTACTTTTGGAAATTTTGAAAACATTTCTATTTTACTAGTGTTATACAGTATAATAGAGTTAGTAGTAATATCTCTATTCTATAGATGGAAATTCATCTACCCCTTAAATTGGAAGACTTCAAGAGAAAGGGCTTTTATTCACTCCTAGGTATCTCTTACTAAGAGGTTTCAATCTATAGGATAGAATTTAAAAAGTCACCCCTGCCCTAAACAAAAAGAATGAAGCTCTGTCAGTAATTTACTATATAATCAGAGTCTAATCACTAAAGTACATGGTAAGTATAAGGGAAAATAGTTAAAGAAATCACTCTCAACACTTAGTGATATTAAAACTTCAGAATGCTGGATCATTTTCACAAGGCTAATAGAAAAGAGATGTTACCCATATACGGTGTGGACATAAAGTTCATATGCAATTAAAAATAGCTGTAACTTTAAATGCACATGACCTTTATTCCCACTCTGTATAAGAAAAATAAAAAGACTTCTTATTCAGGGAGAAAATCTAAAATGAGGAAATTATATACCTCCTTTTCTTATCATGGAATAAGGTACAAAATACTGAAAACCATACATCTTTTACTTGGATATCCATCCTGTACAAACAATAAGCCATGCTATATATCTGATCTATATAGCTGAGAAGCAGCTAATGACGATTTTCAAAAAAATAAAAGTGGCAAGAATTAGAGACTATGCAAAAAAATGTTTATTCCCTTAAGGAATTTTAATGAGAAGTGATACTGAATGAATGTCTGCTATGTATTATAACTTTTTATTAAAATCTACTTTAAAACAATCAGAAATATATACTTGGGGATTCATTCAGACTGTAGGCTGTGGGGCATTTACAGGCCAATGTAGCTAGGATACCTTGTGTAGCTCATCATATACAAGCTGATGGGCAAATCTTGGACATGGTTCTTCTTCCTGAAGACTTTTACTTGGATTATCCTTTGCAGCCTGATCATTCTTATAGACGCAAGACCTGCAAGACATTGCTTTTAAGGCATTTTACCCTAGAAAATTAGTAGCAAATATAATGTTACTAAAACTGTAATAAGCAAATTAATTGCATGTCTAATTATTATTTTTTTTTCTTTTTTTTTTTTGAGACGGAGCCTCAAGCTGTCCCCCTGGGTAGAGTGCCATGGCATCACGCTTACAGCAACCTCCAACTCCTGGGCTCAAGCGAGTCTCCTGCCTCAGCCTCCCAAGTAGCTGGGACTACAGGCGCCCGCCACAACGCCTGGCCATTTTTTGGTTGCAGCCATCATTGTTGTTTGGCAGGCCCAGGCTGGGGATTCGAACCTGCCACCTTAGGTGTATGTGGCTGGCGCCTTAGCCGCTTGAGCCACAGGCGCTGAGCCTGCATGTCTAATTATTAACAAAAAAAGCCACTAATTTGTTCACATCAAATCTAAAAGGTTTGGTCACTCATAAAATAATCTGAGTTTGTTAGAACTCAGTTCTGAAGTTCTTTTAATATCCATCAAATAGCCCAATCTACTTCTGCCACGAAATACAAACAGTATACATGAAGGCTCAACCTAAAAGTTGAAAGAGATGCTATTTTATCTAGTCATTCACAATAAAATTTTGATCGTAAATAAACGTTCTATTTAGAAAATAATAAATTCTCAGTTGTAAAGTACTACTCTCCATTACGAAATGGAGGAAATTCTCTGAAGTGCCTCAGTTCTGTAGAATATTCACTGATGGGCAATCACAGAATGTCAGAACTGGATCCACATTTCCCCAAAGCAAAATGTGCAGCACCAGTTCTGTGAGAGCTCTATGACAAGAGTCTTGGTTTGGAAGTGCTAAGTAATAATGTACCCTCCTTACTATAGTCAATTATCTTAATTTTGTAAAAATAAGACCTGGGGTATTACAAAAGCAATGTTCTCAAGTTTATATATCTACATGGTAGTAGAAACTCGACTAAAATACAATTCTCTTGACTTCTAGACAAGAAATCATCTACTAGTTGAAAAACATATAGGTATTACCTTTTCACTGAACATCACCACATACAAAGGTGCCAATATATTTTTCAATATTGACCTTTAAATGTACAATGTCACAAATTAACATAAGCCTCCCACTTCTCTCTTCTTTTGAATATACCAACAACCTCAAATAAGTGATACATTGAGACTGCAGCACAGCCAAGAATTCCTTACCAACTATTCCTCACAATGTCATAAATCCAGAATGAATTTCTGACGTTTTCTTCCCTCTTTTCCTTATCCTTGCTGAGTCCAGATAAAACATGTATTTCATTCAGTTCTGGATCAATGGTTGCTCTCTGTGTAAATCCTGTCATTGGAACTATAAATTGAAGAAAAATACTAGATGAAAATGTTTACGTTAGATAGCAAGTCAGTACTTACTCTTTAAAAGATTCATACATCCCTATTTTGCTGTATATGTCCACAATACTTCTAACATATTACATAACTTTTTTACTAAACACTAAACAATTATTCATTGCCTTCTCCTTGCTCTAGAACATAAGCTCCACAAAGATAGAAGTTATTTTGTTCACTATTTTGTTCCCACTGCCTGGCATGTAATAACCACTCAGTAATTTGTTGAAAGAATCAGCGAATGTGTTAAGAAGAGGTGTGTAATGTTATCAGGTTTATATAAAGATGGAAAGGGCAATACTTTAAGTGATTTATTACCTGGGTTACTTCTAATTTGGTAGTAGAAATAAAATATTCAAATCTTAACTTGAAAATACAAAAATCTGAGAAAAGGTGAAATAGATTTGTTTAGGTCAGACTCATTTAAAATATCTACTCATGACATATTATGATAATTCCCCCCCCCCAAAATTGGAAAGTTCTGTGGCATAAGATGCCATTTTGTTTTCCTGATTGGCTTCAACTCTCTGGAGTTAAAAATACTTTACTTTTCTAAGAAATCCACTAAGTAAGGAATGGTTATTCTGCATTACCCAGTAATTTGTAAAACACTGATCTGGCAAATGCAATTTTCCTTATCATTTTATTTGTAAATATTATTTGAAATATAATTTTATAATGCTACTTCATAATTTCCATAATCTAAACAACATCAAGCCAGGCAGGGTGGCTCAGCGCCTGTGATCCCAACTCCTTCACAGACTGAGGTGGGACAGTTGTTTGCGCCCAGGAATTCCAAGCTGCAGTGAGCTATGATCACTCTACTGCACTCTAGCCTAGGCAAAAGAGCAAGACCCTATCTCTAAATAATTTTTTTAAAAAAAGAACCTCAAACAATATATTGTTTCAACACTATATTTCTTTTACCCACAAACAATCATCATATTCTCAAAAATAATATTTAAACCGACCTAGAATACTGTGGCAGGGGATACTAGCCATAGTGATCTTGATTCTCCTTGATTGACTTTAGCAGCACCAAGTAATCTAGTATTTATTTTTTCCTAGTTTACCTTAAATTCATATGTCCTTTTACATTCTTAGTCAATAAATTTGGCATTCCATAGTAAATATATTAGAAAAGTATAAAAGCACAGAAAATGTAATGTACAGTTTGCATACATGCACACATTTTTGTATCTGTTTTCATATCTACACACACACATACACTGATCATAACCCTCACTGCACAGTCTTTAGTGGTTATGTAAAGTCTGGTATGATTGGCCCTCCATATCCCTGGGTTCCACAACCAAAGATTCAACCTACTACAAATCAAAAATATTAAAAATAAACTATACAACTTTCTATCCTCATAGATGTCTACATCTGTACCTAACACACACAGACTTTTTTCCCTTATTGTTAGTCCTTAAACAACAGAGTTGAGTGTCCAAGTATTTTGGTATCCATAGGGGTGTCCTGGAACTAATCCCCTCAAGGATATTCAGAAATGACTATATTAAAAGACTTGGTAAACTTCCAAAAGTGATGTGCTGAGGTTCTCATTTATTTCCCAGATACCCTTGGAAGAAAAATAAAACAGTGAAGAAATAGTATCACATTCAGAAACAGTAGAATTGAGGGTAATAACTGCCTAAATTTATTGGATTAAATTTCTTTATCCTCTTTTGTCTTGATAATGAGCCTTCAAATTAAGAATTCTATGACACAGCTTGATATACTATGGCTTGCTCTGGACTGCTCAGGGTCAAACCAGCCTACGTCCATTCCTTTACACACTGCCTATGACTGTTTTCACCCTACAACAGCAAGGCTAAGTAGCTGCAACAGCAAATGTATGGTCTGCAGAACTGGCTCTTTATACAAAGTTTATTAACTCCTCATCTGTAATGTTTTAAAATACAAATATCAAGGAAGTATGAATCATATGAACCAATGCAACAAAATACTTATTTTAAAATACCTAGATGAAGACCCTCTGAGGAAATGGAAATTAGTGGAAAGCAAAATAAATTTTGAATTCTATAAAATGAGTAAATTGCCATCAAAAGCGGATTAACGGAATTAAAGGAATATTGGGGTAGGGGGTCATCTAAGATCAAATTTTACATGTTTCCTTGCTACATTCTGCTTAGAACAAACTTAGCTGTAGAATAGAGAAATGACAAGGACTGACTCAAGAACAGAAGCACCGGGTAGGTTTACAACACTCAGGGAGATAGGATTACCATGTTTATAAAATCTAGACTATATGGTAATATAAAAAATTACTTTTATTGCACGGCATCTGTGGCTCAAAGGAGTAGGATGCCAGCCCCATATGCCAGAAGTGGCAGGTTCAAACCCAGCCCTGGCCAAAAACTGCCCCCCCAAAATTATTTTTATTACAAAACATATTATAAGCTATATACTTTCCATTTCTCTGATCTTTTGATATTTAATATCCCTTTTACTCTATATAATGTTTATTTGGCTTACAAGTTATACATTCAAAGTCATTATTAACTTTTATAGATTTAAAGATGTAATTCATATTCCACAGAATTCATTCACTTAACATGTACAGTTTGATGTTTGTATATTCACATAATTATAAAATGATGCTAATCTATTTCATTACTCCACAAAACCTCCTTGTACCCATTAGCAGTCACCCCCAATCCTTCCAGGGGGTGGCTGCACCATTTCACATGCAAAAATTTTCTCCTACTTTGTGAGTCATCTTTGCATTTTCTTGATGGGGTACTTTGAAGCCCAAAGGTTTTTAATTTTGAAAAAGAATAATTTATTTATTTTTTGCAGCTTGTGTTCCATTACAGATTTTGTGTTAGGTAGAGTTAGTGACATAGAAATTCACCATAAGGCACAGCCAACTAATAATGCTAAGCAGTAAAACCAAGACATTGATCTTCAAAGCAAGTAATAGTAAATTACAGCCAAATGAAGTCTACATTAATTAAACCATTGTATTCATACTAGCTTCCCAGCCTTAATAATTTCAAACCAATAAATCATTCCTCTTCACAAATGCTAATCAAATTCTGTGGGGTGTGAAAGAAATGGTTAATTTTCTTGATATAATTTTTTTTTTTTTTTAATTTTTGTTGTTGCAGTTTGGCCAGGGCTGGGTTTGAACTCACCACTCTCGGTATATGGGGCTGACACCCTACTCACGGAGCCATAGGCATCACCCAATTTTTTATTTTCTTCTAAGAGACAGGGTCTTGCTCTGTTGCTAAAGCTAGAGTGCAATGGTGCCATGACAGCTCACTGAAGCCTTGAACTCCTGGGCTCAAGTAATCCTCAAGTCTCACATTCCCCAAGAAACTAGGACTACAAGTATGTGCTAACATGCCCAGCTAAGTTTTTAAATTTTTTGTAGGGATGAAGTTTTGCTATGTTGCCGAGGCTGGTTTTGAAATCTTGGGCTCAAATTTGATTCTCTTGCCTTGGCCAAAGTGCTGGGGATACAGGTATGAGCCCCATACTCATGCTAAGAATATTATTTCTCAATAGCATTAACATCAAAGCTCTTAAAATATTTTTGTACCATTACACTTACTTATAATACATAAGTAATTTCTAACTTACAGACATCTGTTTGAGATTACCTTGCTTATAAGACAAAAAACAGGTTTGTGCATTCAATAGGTTTTTGAAGGCAAGCCTGGAACCTAAATACCAATTAGCACTGGAAACAAAAGGGAATTAAAGAAGGAAATCTTGGGGCCGGATACAGTGGCTCATGCCTATAATCTCTCTAATCCCAGTGCTTTGGGAGGCTGGTGTGGGATGACTATCTGAGCCCAGGAATTCAGTTTTATAATGAGCTATGATGGTGCCACTGTATTTCATCCTGGGTAACAGAGAGAGATATTGCTTCTTTATTTTATTTATTTTTATTCATGGATCATGAATACTTTTATGCGTATGTGGCATACAATGTGTTGATTTTTTTATACAATCTGATGTGGTTACATCAAAACAATCAACATAGCTTTTGCCTGTTAAGATTATTGTGTTAAGATATTTATGTTCTAAACTGTGGTATATGTACACCATGGAATACTATGCAGCCATAAAGAAAGATGGAGACTTTACCTCCTTCATGTTTACATGGGTGGAGCTGGAAAATGTTCTTCTTA
>NW_003852444.1:12482573-12506410 GCF_000181295.1 Otolemur garnettii
CTGGGCTCAAGCGAGTCTCCTGCCTCTGCCTCCCAAGTAGCTGGGACCACAGGCGCCTGCCACAACGCCCGGCTATTTTTTGGTTGCAGTCATCATTGTTGTTTGGCGGGCCCTGGCTGGATTCGAACCCGCCACCTCAGGTGTATGTGGCTGGCGCCTTAGCCACTTGAGCTACAGGCGCTGAGCCTATGCTTTATCTTTCAAGGGTACAAATGAATCTTTCTGAAAGTAGAATATAAACATCTTAACACAATAACTAAGAAAATGACATAAAGGCTACATTAACTAGTTTGATGAAAATATTTCAAATTGTATATGAAAACACCACACTGTACCCTATGATTGCATTAATATACACAGCTAACATTTAAAAAAAAAAAAAAGACTTTTATGTTCTATAATTGACAGAAAGGCGGGACCACACCTGTGGAGCATATTGTAAGGGTACAAGTCAAATCTGTCAAGAGACTTTGCTTCTTTTAAAAAAAAAAAAGAAAAGAAAAAAGAAGGCTCGGTGCCTATAGCTCAGCAGCTAGGGCACCAGCCACATACACTGGAGCTGGCGGGTTTGAATCCAGCCTGGGCCTGCCAAACAACAATGACAACTACAACCAAAAAATAGCTGGATGTTGTGGGTGGCGCCTTGTAGTCCCAGCTACTTGGGAGGCTTAGGCAAGAGAATCGCTTAAGCCCAAGAGTTTGAGGTTGCTGTGAGCTGTGAGGCCACAGCATTCTACCGAGGGAGACATAGTGAGACTCTTGTCTCAAAAGAAAAAAAAAGAAAGAAAGAAAAAAAGGAGGTAGGAAATCTTATTTTAGCTAGATTTCCCATTTCATCAAAAAAATTGGGGGGGAGGGGGGAGTCTCAATTTTTTTCACCTAAAAATTCATAGTGCTATCTTGATAATTTACTGGGTCTCTTAAAGACTAAAATTTGCTGAGATCAGGCCCAAGACAGTGATAGGATGAAAACTTCCCCATAACATGGATAGGAAAGATGAGAGATTCTTAAGAAACAATTGATAACAGTGTCAATTAGGACACTGTTATCACTGCAATGGAAGCAGACATGTGGGTCATTATGAAACTTTTGAGATACACAAAAATCAAGAAACAACAACAACAAAAAATCAAGAAACATTAAATCTGTACAGATGGAAACAAATGAAACCTCCCTGCAACATTGATAAGCCAAACAAGTTGAAACTTACGTGGGTGAATCAGTAAGGATGCTGTTGACTCTATTTCTTGGACCATAACATAGTGTATCTCAAAACTCAAATCACATACTGTATTTTGCCATATATAATGTGTACTTTTTTGGTCCAAATTTTTCAGGAAAAAATACAGAGGTACATTATACATGGGAAGTATGGTTTGGGAATGGGCAAGCCCAGTGGGCCTCCGGGGGGGGGGGGGCTGTGCCTTCCCACCTGGGCCCACCAGACACAAGGTTTCAGTCCAGGAGGATCCAGGAATTATGGGAGCAACACAGAGTGAGGTGGCACATGGCTGTGCAAGGCGAGTGTTGAGACCTGAGGCCCAGTGTGGAGAGGGCTAGAAGCCCCATGCAGCCCTAGGGACCCACCTGACTGCCTGCTGGCAGAGGGGCCTCAAAAGTTCCTACCCCACTGGCTACATATGTGGCCATCTTGGCTGTGGCCCCTGATATGATCAGAAGGAAAGGGCTCCCGGAAGAGAGGGAAGGGGCAGCCTTCACAGAGTGGGCAGCTGCAGGAGGGCAGTGTGATCTGCACCTTTACCAGGGGAGTGTTAGCTGTCCCCAGATGTGTCTCCCCTGACTTTCGTGAGAGGTGTTTTCTTGAAAGTTTGGGCCAAGTATTATACATGATGACCACTTTATATGGCAAAATACAGAGTAATAAAGAATATCAATAAAGAAACATTATTTCCATTAAATGGATATCATCAGTGCAAGAAAGGTAAATGTTAAGTCCCAAGTATAGACAATCTCTATACCAGAGACTAAGCCTGAAGCAAAACTCATTAAAAATAAAGTACTATGCTGGATATGGGGGCTCATATTTGTAATCCTAACATTCTGGGAGGCCGAGACAGATGGATTGCTTGAGCTCAGGAGTTCCAGACCAGCCTGAACAACAGCAAGACCCTATCTCTAGTAAAAACAGAAAAACTAAAAAATAAATAAATAAATAAATAACCCTTAGCTTGGCATCCTGGCAGGCTAACTGGGAGTCTGAAGCAAGAGGATGGTCTGAGCCCAAGAGTTTGAGGTTGCTGTGAGCTATGACACCACAGCACTCTCCCGAGAGTGACACAGTGAGACTTAGTCTCAAAATACAAACAAACAATGACAAAAAAACCCAAAAGAAACCCCAGAAGTATTTCATCAATCTTTTTTGAGGTATCAAATATTTTATCTAAGAATATTCAGAAAGGCAAAATGTTTCCAGGTACAAAATTTCTATTAATGCTTACATTTGTAATGCCTTTCAAATATAATTTTTATTATGTATTAAAGAAAAAGAAAAAAGTTTACATATAAAATACATGTTTGCATATGAACAGAAAAAGTATAAAAAAAACATATACCAAATTATAAATACTAGCTACATGGAAAGGGAAAGGTCTTAAAAACTTACACTGAATCTAGCCATATTAATGGCTTTTTGCCTAAGTTTTATAAATTGCACTTAAGCCTAATTCCTACTTTTACCAATCCTATACATAGTAAAATTCAAAAGACATTTTAGTAAAAAATAAAAAATATGGGGTGGCGCCTATGGCACAAAGGAGTTAGGCACTGGCACTATATGCCAGAGGTGGTGGGTTGAAACCCAGCCTCGGCCAAAAAAACTGCAAAAAATAAATGAATAAATAAAAAATATGATAAATAAAAATTAATGAGGAAGAATAATCCCAAAACAAAGTGTTCTATATTTATCTTGAGGCTGGGTGCCTACAGCTAAATGGTTAGAGCACCGACCCTATGCACTGGGGTGGTGGGTTTGAACCTAGCCTGGGCCTGCTTAACAAAAAACAACAACAAAAAAAACCTATCTATCTTGAAAAGCAATCTAGATTTCTCTAAGAAATCACTGAATGCCCATTTCTGTAGTACCTTAAATCTAATTTGTCACCTCTTTTGCAAACAAAAAAATCCATACTTTTTATTTTCAAATGGAGATTTTATGCATTCTTATTAAAGAAAATTAAAATGTGAAAAAAATCACATATATAAATTACATACAAAGAACATTTTATGTATTTAAAAGAATTACTTTCTAGCTCAAGCAGGCACTTTAGACTCTTAAATTTTTACTAACTAAAACTGCTTATGAAGACTAAAGGTTGGGTCTTTTGATTTCAGATAAAGAACTAAGCATAAACTACATCATCCCTCTTTTCCATCATCCCACTGAACTGGCAGAAATTTTAACATAAAGAACAAAATGACAGCACTAGAAATAAAGACTGTATCATCAGAAGATAGAAAACTTTGAAGAATCTTGAAAGACAGAGATTGGGTTCACACTGACAAAAGAAATCACAGTAAGAAAATGGGAGCCTGACTCACCAAAGATAAAAAGTGGAAAACTTTCAAGTAAGTCATCAAATACAAAAAGCAGAAGTAGACTGTGAGGAGAGCTTCTAATAAGGACACAGAATGAGAGCAGAGCTTAAAGTAACTCCAAATCATCACAACAGACAATGAGGACAACGTTCTCTGCAGTTCTACAAAAACCTGGGTCAAAGTGCATTGGTAGCACAGTGGTGAGCACAGTTGCCTTCCAGAGCCCTGGGCCAGTGCTTCATTTACAGAAGATGACTGGGAAAAGAGACCCAAATGATATAAAGAAAACCACTGTCAACTACCTTTCTTTTTTTTTTTTGAGACAGAGCCTCAAGCTGTCCCCCTGGGTAGAGTACCATGGCATCACAGCTCACAGAAACCTCTAACTCCTGGGCTCAAGTGAGTCTCCTGCCTCCGCCTCCCAAGTAGCTGGGACCACAGGTGCCCACCACAACGCCCAGCTATTTTTTTGGTTACAGCCGTCATTGTTGTTTGGCGGGGCCGGGCTGGATTTGAACCCACCACCTTAGGTGTATGTGCCTGGCGCCTTAGCCACTTGAGCCACAGGTGCCGAGCCTCAACTATCTTTCTTAACTGATGCAGTTCTTTGTTCATAAATTTTAATGTTTGGACAAGAACCACAAGACATATGTGGACAAAAATCAACAGCATAAAAGAGAGGCACCTGGAAGAACAAATAGAACAACCAGGAGAAGATAAATCACAGAAAAGAACATAACTTGAAAAAAAAAAATTCTCACCATCCTTAAAGAGAATATTTACACATGTAAAAGAAGAATAAACTGTAATAAAGAAAATATGAAAATATATTAAAAAGTAAAACAATGATCAAAAAATGAAATGAGAGAATGAAAACAAAACAGACACCGTTAAAAACAAAGCCAGTGGTTTCAAGATAAAACTGTCTAATTACAGTTAGCTGAAGAAGTATGTGTCCTGTTTGAAAGAGCACACTGCTAAGCATGTTTACCTAACTTTATGTATGTTTACTTTTTAAAAAGTCACATATATATATATATACACACACACACACACACATCTTAGTGAAACTTCACAACTCCCAGAAAAACCTGAAAAGCTTCCACAGAAGGGAAAAGAAAGTTGTTATCTAGAAGTAAGAATCAAACCAACATTGGACCTCATTGAAACTCAGAAAATGATACTCTACAGCACTTTGGCATGCTGAGTATTTTCAATGGTACTTGGACTGGATATTGGAAAGTCTCAGACCCAAGGTCTGTCTCTCTCTCTCTGACCTTCTGTCCTCCTGTCTTTTGTCCCTCATTCTTTGCCAAAGTGAGTCATAAAACCAGAATTCCTCTTCCCCAAAGCAGGTCATAAAACCCAAAACTACTTTTTCCCAAAGCCAGCCTAGATAATTCTAAACACTAGAATTAATAATCTAACTTTGCTCTACTTTTCTGTCTAGGAGATGGCCATAAAGAAATGCTCTGACCTACCCTTGTCCTGCTCCATACCCAGGAGGAAGAAATGCCACACAGAGGGGCCACGAAGAATCTAAACAGCCAGCTATGCTGGGTCTCCCCACTTTAGTCTACTGGCATTAGATGCACTCCTTTTGCCCAATCATATTTCTACCTGACTGCTCATTCATCAAACCTGAGCATAAAAGTGGATAGTTTTCCTGTATCTTTGGATCTTCATTACTGAATGCTCCTATGTCACATAAGACTCTGATTAAATAAACTTTTTATGCTTTTCTCTTATTAACTTTTCTTTTGTCATAGGAATGTCAGCTAAAACCATCATAAGGAGTTAGAAAAGGTATCACACTTTCCACTTACAACCTCTGTCAATAATAATGAATGCTGGAATACAATGGAGTAATAATTTTAAAATTCTGAGGAATATAAAAATGCATGGAACTAAAATTCCATTTGCAATTAAATTAGCAATCTTAACACTGAGGGCAAAATAAGAGACTTTTTGTATTGACAGAACTATGAAAGTTCATGCCTATGGAAAAAACCTCTGAGGAGAGATTCCAACAAAAACCAAGAAAGAGAATAGCATGCAATACCATGTATAACAAACAGTCACAATGATAAACTAAGCAAGACAGAAAAGAAAGCTGGGAAGGTCTTGAGGCTTGTATAAGACAGTTTAGAATAAAAAAGCGTTAATAATATAGAATATTTTCTTCTCTATACCTGAAATTATATGGTAGCCCACCCCCCACCATGGTAGCATCATCCAGAATTTTGGTCCTACTGGTTGTTTTTTTTTTTTTGAGACAGATTCTATGTCACCCTTGGTAGAGTGCCATGGTGTCACAGCTCACAGCAACCTCAAACCCTTGGGCTTAAGTGATTCTCTCGCCTCAGCCTCCCAAGTCGTTGGGATTACAAGTACCTGCCACAACGTCTGGCTATTATTTTTTTTTTTTTTCAGTTATCACTGTTGTTTTAGCTGGGTTCGAACCTGCCAGCCTCAGTGTAAGTGACTGGCAACCTATTCACTGAGCTACGGGTACCGCCAATTCCTAGGTATTTTATTTGTAGCTATTGTAAATGAAATTTCTTTCTTGGTTTCTTTTTAGATTGCTTACTATTGGCACATATAAATTCTACTAAGTTTAGTATGCTAATGTTGTATCCTGTTACTTTACTGAATTTGTCAGTTCTTATAGTTTTTTTTTTGGTGGAGTTTCTGTAGATATAAGAGCATACTGTCTGCAAACAAGGATAAGGTGACTTCTTTTCCAATTTGGATACCATTTATTTATTATTTTATTTATTTTTTGTCTAACTGCTCTAGCTAGAACTTCCAGTATTATGAGGGTAACAGTGGTGAGAGTAAGCGGCCTTGTCTTGCTCCAGATCTTACAGGAAAGGCTTTCAGTTTTACCCCATTCTGTATGATACTAGCTGTGGGTCTGTCATATATGGCTTTTATCATGTTAAAGTATGTTCCTTCTATATTCAGTTTTTTGAGGATTTTCATCATAAAGTGATGTTGAATGTTGTTGAGTCTATTTTCAGCATCAATTGAAAGGATCTCACCTGAAGCCAGCCCAGTCTTGACCAAAGCCATAAAAATTGCTGTCTGTCTACCTTTCATGTTTATTCAAAGCCCAAGGGCTCTTTAGTCAGTAGGTGATAAATCCTGCTTGGATTGGGTCCTTCCTTCCTGGGAAGCCAGTTCTCCTCTGGCCCTGGTTGGGTCTAGAAATGCCATCCAGGAACTAAGGCCTGAAATCAAGGGCTTTAGGAGTCTGTGTAGTACTTTATTTTATTAATACTATAGTTTAGCTGGTTCTCAAATTGTAGGACAAATCCTATGTACTCTTCCTTCTAAGTGTAAGAAGACTCTCCTTGAGCTATATACTGCCTGTAGCTGGGGAAGGGTGGTACAGGTACTCACTTGGCCACTGCCACTGGTGTCTCACTGGATCATGTATATCCTAAGCCCGCTAGCTCTAAGCCAGCACAGCTTTAGGACTTGCCCTTAAATTGCAGGTCACTTTTTTCACCCTGTGGTGGAGCCAGCCAGAACTTAGGCTTCTACCACAGGTTCAGAGGATTTCCCGCTAGCTGGGCTGTCTAGATGATCCTTCCAGGGGCACCAGCAAAATCCTGCCCTGTGTTGTGTTCCTGTGTGACAGGATAGTTTTGCGTTCCAAAGGAAAGTGACACAATTATTCTATTCTCTCTCCCTTGGGCACACATTCTCTACCTAGTGGTTCTGCTAGAATATGGATGAGGAGAAAGAGGCAGCGTAGGCCATGCAAGATTATCTTTCCTGTCCTCTTTCTTTAATGTTAAAAGCAGGTACTATGATCACTCTTCCTGATTTCTGGTTCTTCTGAAGGTCCTTTCTTACATGAAGAGTTGTTGAATATCGCGTTCCTGTGAAGGGATGAACCTTCATTGGAAGGTTCTGTTTAGTAATCTTGTTCAACAGAGCCTTTCTTTAAAAATAGTAGGATACTAACACTGATCTTATTTGCTAGTTTGTCATTTATTATTTAAGTATTTTTTCACATATAATCCTTTTAATTTGCAGAAAGTTCAAATCTCTTTAATACTCCGGGTTTTGTGATGTTTGGCAAGGTCTTCTCCTAATCCTGGATAATTAAAACTATAGTTTTATTTCTTAAGTATAAAACTTAAGTCCCCCAGAATTTTCTTTAATATACAGAAGTCAAATAGGAATCCTAATTTTCCTTATTTTTAATGCCAACTCTTAAGAATGTATGAATGTCATTTCTTATATAATATGTTTTCCTCTCTTATTTTAAATTCCAACTTTACTAAATATAGTAAATTTTTTATATGCATTTGGGGTATCTATCTGTTCTATTCCATTCCACTAATCTGTACCAAATTGTAGCCTTGTAAGTATCTGGTAGTGCTAGCACCATCTCATTACCTTTCATGTTCAAAATTGGCTACAATGTTCTTATGTATTCACGGGGAACTTTAATTCACATTTACTATCAAATAAACTAAACTAAATTTTATATTAAAAATATGAAATACTTCTATAAACTTATAAGTAGCAAAAATACCCCTGGGAGGGCAAAAGGAGGAAATTAGGGAAAGTTTTTATTACTAATAATTTTGTGAGAGAAAAAGTACATACTGTTTTGATCAGAATAATGGCAAATCAAACATAAAAGACACTAAACCACACGCGATGAAGCTGAGTTACACTGAAAACAAGTGCTACTGTTTCCTAGTCTGGTAATTAATCTATGTTAGTAACAGCAAATCCTTAGCTTCAAAATCTGTTCTGTATTGCTCTTTTGGCCTTACTCAGTTAATTGATAAAAGTCTAAAACACAAGGACTTAATTACTGCACTGATTTTTAAAGGTCAATAAGCACAGGCCCAGGGACAAAATGAAAATTACTAAGATTTTGCTACTAAGGTTTTCATGAAAATATATTTATAGATAAATCAGATCTTGTAGATATAATTCACATAGCCCTCCTGTTAGTTTCACAACCTGATGATAGCAGAAGGGAAAGAAATTTAATTGTCAAAATGTTGGAGCTAGATGAGGCCGAAAGATCAACTGATCCAATCCCCTCATTTTCAGATGAATAATTAGGTCCAGAGAAATTATATAATTTTGCCAAAACTGCAAAGGGATGAGTGGCAGATCCAGATGAAGAGAGACCAAATCTTCTGATTCTCAATTCACTATTCTTTCAATTACACCAATCTGTTACAATGGTTGGAACAGAATGGAATAAACAATAGCAGATGTGAGAAAATAGAGTCGACAGAATTTAAGGGAAAAAAATTGAATGAAGACATAACTACTATACAACAGGGATCAAGTTGTAAGAGCAGAATCACCAACACTTGACTTAGCATTTGGCAAATGGCGGAGGCTCAATGTATGTTTTTTTACCATGTATGAATACAGATATGAGAAAGTATTCCTATCATAACAGACTGTGAGTTTCCATAGGAAAATATAAAGATCTGGTGGTATGAAAGACCATCTTCTAAACATAAGTTTCAATTAGCGTTAAGTACAGGGCTTACATATGGGGAATCTGCTAAACTCCATGTGTTCACAGTCTTAATGCCAAAAGTTATCCAGAAATAAACTCAAATTTTAGATATGCTGAATTTTGATGCAGTTATGTATGTGTTAGACACAATACTAATAAATCCCTTCTTTCTAAGCAGCTGCCAATCTATTAATTTAGATAATTTCCTTCTGAGGGGGACATCAAATTGTTATATTCTAGTGAAAAAATAAAAGAACTTAAGTTTCTTTAGATTTTGAGATGTTAAATCTCAAGATAGCACATTTAGATAATTATAAAGAGCTAAAATTCAAGATTTTATAGTATCTGACATAATACAAAATTATAACAAGCAGCAATTTTAGTATTAGATATATTATCTCTAATTGGTGAATTGTTTCAACTAATTTCTCTATCGCCCTTGGTAGAGTGCCGTGGTGTCACAGCTCACAGCAACCTCCAACTCCTGGGCTTAGGTGCTTCTCCTGCCTCAGCTTCCCAAGTAGCTGGGACCACAGGCACCCGCCACAACATCCAGCCATTTTTTTATTGCAGTTTGGCCAGGGGTGGGCTCGAACCCACCACCCTCAGTACACAGGACTGGCGCCCTACCCACTGAGCCACAGGCGCCACCCTTCAAGTGCAGTTTTAATCAAATAACCCATATTACTGAAATGCATAACATAAACACAATAATTATATGTTAAGTCTATCTCAAATTACTGTAATTCATTGTAGTAAAAAGCTTTAGAACAGTTAATAAACAATAGAATGATTAAACAAGCTACAAAGCCTCTACATAATGGATAAAAATGGTATTTTCTAAGAATACATTTCATAATGTAGAAATTTAAATAGTATCCTGCCTTTTTTAAAGGTTTTTTCATGGCTGACAAAATAAGTAATAATCTAGTGACGATAAAATAAAATGTAAATGAGGCAACGTAATTCTATTCTATGGGAAGACAATGTTATATACCACAGTTTTGATGTCAGGTTTTCTGTATAGTCTAACTCAATCCAGTGAAAGACTTTTTGGAGATCCAGAGTACTGAAAAGACAGAATGTTCTTTAAGAAATCCTGAATAAAGTCTATATATTTCAGCTGAGCTTTTCATAGGTTTTAAAAAACAGAGTCAAGATTATACTACCAGATGCAGACCTAAAATTGTGTTAACAATTAAGGCACATGCCTTGATTACTAAATGGGCTTGAGAAGAGAGTTAGGGAAGAATTTTGGGAGACAATGATCTATGAGCTAAGATCTGAGAGGTAAGCAGCACAAGTGAGCTAGATTTTGGAGGTAGGAGAAAAGAGAGATTCAGGCAAAGGGACTAGCACAGGCAAAAACTCAAATCTATAGAGTTAATATTCAGTAGTCATAGAAGAAAGAGTTGGTGGCAAAGAGAGTACAGATACCAAGACTAAGGCTGGAGAATCAAGGAGCGGGCATGTCATAAAGGAGTTTGTGAATGAGGTTGACTTTAGACTTAATCCTGAGGGCAAGCAGAAATGATTACGTGAGGAGTAAAAACTAGGAGGTTTATATTTTTAAAGGTATTTTCTTATCTTAATTAGCCCTAATCAAAAAGTTAAGCTTAATTTACTTCTTTTTCCTCCCCAGGAATAATTATAGCTATTCAGTTGCAGTCCTAGTGCTTAGCTTATTATCTAGCATCTAGTAGGTGACTAAAAAAATATCTGTTGAATAAATGTTAAGGGATATGGTTCTATTCTTCCATTGGTGGTAGAAAATATTCTGTATTCTACTTGCAGTGCAGAGAATGGGTTGGGGGAAAGGTGGGGCATATAAGGAGAGGAAGACTAGAGACAGAGCCCAAATGGATAAAAGGTCAAACTAGTACATGTGAAGCAGCAGTGGGAACAGAGAGAAAGCAGAGGGGAAAGTGACATGACTGGGGACTTCATGTACACTGGACAGACAGTGAACCTGAGGGCAGTACTGACATCTTCCTGTGAAAAGTGAGACATGCAACAATAACAGCTGCCCAAAGTAGAGGGTTAATCTATTTCTACTTATAGAATAGCCACAAGCAGGGACACTATTTTCTTTAAAATGTAATTTTACTTGTTTACAAATGTGAAAACTGTGGGAAAGGGATCCTCAAACCTTAATTACCTCCTTAGCATAAGCATGGCCATTTTAGTGAGGTAGCCATTTAAAGGAACAGGGCCAAAAAGTTGAATGAATGAATGAAGCCAAAGACCAAACCACAGAACAATGGCCAAGCTGGAGGTTGAACCACAGGACAAAACCCCACATCCTTAGAATACTGCAGAGCAATTACTCCTGGAATGTTGTGGAGAGTGGAATTTCCACCCTGGCTAGCGGTCTCTGCAGTTTTAAAAGGCTAACACTCCCTGCTTTTCCAATGGCCCTCCCACCTTTATAAGGCCTCCAGCAGATGACCTGTGATCTCTGTCAAGGCATGTCCTGCCACCTCCTGAGCTACACTTACACCACACCTTGAATTGTTTTAAAAGAGGCCCCTTACCCTAACTCAGTGCTGTTGCCATTTTCCATTTTCACAAGTAGCCCATTCACTTGTAGATGCTCTTAATAAATCTCTGCTATTAATTTGACTCAGCCTTGATTCTTTGTAGCACCATTCCAGCTTTTGACATTTAACAGAAACAAATGCTAAGACATTGGGCAACTTGACTAAGGTTACTTGACTAAGGACTGAAATGGGCTCTGGAAAGTTAGA
Organism: Otolemur garnettii; assembly: GCF_000181295.1. NCBI lineage: Eukaryota > Metazoa > Chordata > Mammalia > Primates > Galagidae > Otolemur > Otolemur garnettii. Next base: position 12,494,386 of record NW_003852444.1, read on the forward strand.
ATAGTGGTTCTCAATCACAGCCACACATTAGAATCCTTTTGGAGAGGAAAAAGGAGAGGGAGATGACATATGGAGGAATGAGGAAGGGAGTGGAAAGGAGGGAAAAGAAGGGAAAAGGAAGGAAGAGAGGAAAGGAAGGGGAGGGAGAGATGAGGGAGGGAAAGAACAACAGAAAATAATTCCAGTTTCACTCTAATATATAACAAAGCCACTGAGGTTATAACTGCAACAGTTTTAGGTAAGAAAATTTTCTAAGTAGTTCTAACTATATGCTCAACTCTGCCATAAAAACTTCAATAACATACCCATTTATATAAAGTCTTTGAACAATGCTACTCATAGGAACACCGTTAAAATTAAACACCTGGAAAATGTACACCCAGACAAAGTGATAATTTCAAACTTAAATCAGACCAAGACCTTTCATTAATCTCCTATTTAGAAAAACTCCAAACTTCTTACATTTAGACCAGGCACTGAATGATCAGACTCATAGCTATATTGCAAAACTCATCTCACACAACTCTCTCCATCCTCAATTTGCACTAGTCCCAACTGTTTCTGGAACATGCTAAGTTCTTTTTCTGCTTCAGCAACTTTATATTTGCTCTTCTCTCAGTTCTTCACATGGCTCATCCTAATTCTCTACTTCTCATCTTAAATCTTAAAGATTACCTCCCAGAGATAGTTTCCCAACCTACTCTATCTAAATGAGACTAATGTTACTCATTATTACAGCATCCAATTTATTTTCTTCACAGTTCTTAGAACACAACTGCAGGTCTGTCTCCACTGGAATGTGAGTTCTGTGAGGGAAGCAATCTTATCCCCCAGGCCCACAGCTGAATCCTGAGTGCCCCAAACAATACTTGGCATGTAGGAAATAATGAACTATTTAGGGAGGAAGGCAAGGAGAAAAACAAACTCAGCTGCTAGTAGGTGGTCAAGAAATATTAAATTAATGAGTGAACTTGCTTACATTGTGAGAAAATTCACTGTAAACCAATTGGAAATTGAATAATGCACAGTGAAAATGGTAACTCTGATCTTAGAAAAACTGATTATAGAAGTAATCAGGGAATGAATCCAATTGTATTTTCTAATATGTAATACCTCTAGATCATGATAATAAAACCAGAAAGAAAAAAATTACCATAATTTAAAATAAACTATAAGATTGTGTCAAATGTTACATAATAAAGTTTTAGACTAGAAGGAAATACAACAAAATGTTAAGAGATTATCACTGGGTGGTTTGATACGTTTTCTTTTTGTATCATTCTTGAATTTCTTTAAATTCTCTACAATGAGTATATTATTACTTTTATAATACAACCAAATTTAACAAAAAGGACGATTACTACACTTCTCTAAAGCTAGCATAACTATGAAGCATTATAATAATCAATTTTATAAATTACTATCTAATTATAACGCATTTTTAAAATGTTCAAATCATAGCCATTAAGGCCTACTTATTATATTACATTTTATTTTTTACTTGTTCTCTGTCACTATCACTCTTTGCAATCTTTTAATCTTGGAAAGTAATTCAGAATGACAGAATGGTAGAAAGAACACCTTTTTTTGAACTCAAACTTCTAAATCCTAGCTCCACCACTTTCTAGTGTATAATACTAACTATATGACTTATTAGCTCATGTCAATTTTTCTTACCTTGTAAAGGAGCACAATACTACCAGTTAAAGATATTCTGCCATATGGTCTAAATAAAGAGTAGCTATTATTATCCACCAGATTATATATTACCTATGAGCTAGACTATAAGCACTTGAGAGACTATAATTGCCTTGTTCCACTGCATCCTCAGTCTAGCACTGACCCATCATGTTGTCATTTTCAACATCTATTTATTATATTAGTCACTGTCTTCATACTTTTTCAAGGACACCTATAAGGATTATAAGGGGAGTATTACATCTCTCCTCCTAGTTAATGAAAAGTTAGAATAGACTGGTCTCTGCACAGCAGAAGCTTGAGGATGAGCAGCAATGGCATGGGACTGGTTACTGATTCTCTGCTTTGGACTTTTCCACCTTCCTTCTTTAATCTTAAGTGTAAGATATGATGACGGTTGTGAAAAATGTATTCAAAAGGTTAGACAAACTGTCAAAATTGTGTTATTGGTTTACTCTTATTATGAATATACAGGAAAGCCTGAAGTTACTTGCATATATAATAATACCCAATATCAGATATGTGTGCCCCACAGTGGGCCAGTTGTTTGCTACAATCCTTCTCAACCCAGACCAAACTGAATTTGCTATGTGATATTCTGATATCCCTAGAAATAATTTCAGGGATAGAAAGACAGTAACTCAAGTTATAACAGAAGGAATACCTAAACAAACAAACAAAGAATCATTAATAAAATTTTTGCAGGGCAGCACCTGTGGCTCTGTGTATAAGGCACTGGCCCCATATACCAAGGGTGGCAGGTTCAAACCCAGCCCCTGCCAAATTGTCAACAACAACAACAAAAAATAGCCAGGTGTTGTGGCTGGTGTCTGTAGTCCCAGCTACTCGGGAGGCTGAGGCAAGAGAATTGCCTAAGCCCAGGAGTTGGAGGTTGCTATGAGCTGTGACACCATGGCACTCTACTGAGGGTGATAAAGTGAGACTTTGTCTCTGAAAAAATAAATAAATAAATAAAAACAATTTTGCAATATATGTAGACATGTGTCTTTTTATATTTTCAATAATAATTAGCACTGTACCCCAGAAGTACATTAATGTACATAGTTACCATTCAATAAAAAAATAATAATAATAATTAGAAGTTTTCCATGTAGTAATACTATTTCTGAAGTTATTTCTATGTATTTCATATTTTGTGTTGTCATGTTAACTTTAATTCTCTAATTGTTAATGGTATACAATGAATATTTGTATATTGAACTTAAAAAAAAATAAAATAATGGTTAAAAAAATGAATAATAGGCTCGGTGCCTATAGCTCAACTGGCTAAGGCGCCAGCCACGTACACCTAAGGTGGCGGGTTCGAATCCCCAGCCCGGACCCGCCAAACAACAATGACGGCTGCAACCAAAAAATAGCCGGGCGTTGTGGCGGGCGCCTGTGGTCCCAGCTACTTGGGAGGCTGAGGCAGGAGACTCGCTTGAGCCCAGGAGCTGGAGGTTGCTGTGAGCTGTAATGCCACGGCACTCTGCCCAGGGGGACAGCTTGAGGCTCTGTAAAAAAAAAAAAAAAAAAAAAAATGAATAATCCTCAAAAGCCAAGGGAAGTCAAAGATTGAATCATGTACCTCTTCACTATCCTATGATAAAATAAGTAAATAAGAAAGACAATTTTACCTGGGGTAATTTTATTAGCTCAGTGGTTCTCAACCTGTGGGTTGCGACCCCTTTTTAACAACGAAAATACATTGCGGCATTAGGAAGGCTGAGATCACTGTATTAGCTCTTTTGGTTCTCAGTTGTAGATTATTTGTTTAAGCTACTATTTTAGATATTACCTCCTATTATAGTAGATGAATATTTTTATTACACTTAAAGTAATCTCCTATCAAATTTCATCTCAATTTCTGGTTAAACTGAATTTCTTTTTTTTGGAGACAAGGTCTCTCTCTCTCTCTGTAGGCTACACTAGAGTGCAGTGGCATCATCATAGCTCACTGCAACCTCAAACTCCTGGGCTTAAGTGATCCTCCTGCCTCAGTCCCCTGAATAGCTTAGACTGCAGGAGCATACCACCACACCCAGCTAATTTTTATGTTTTTGTTATAGAGACAGGGTGTGAGTATGTTGCTCAGGCTCGTATTGAACTCCTGGTCTCAAGTGATACTCCCACCTCAACTTCCCTAAACGCTAGGATTACAGATGGGAGCGACTGTGCCTGGCCTTGTTTTGTATTATTATGATTAGGGAAATACTATTCAGTGTAAAGCCAAGAAATTTCCTGTGATAATGTGTCTTTACTTGTAACAATGTTTGCTTTTCATATTATGTTGCTCTATTTTATATCAGATGCTATTTACCTATCAACTTTTTATTCCAAATGCTCAAACATCCCTACTGATTCTGCTTTCAACTGGAAACCTCGTCTCTGGTGAAGAAGAAAGGTCCACTTCCCTACGCCCTCCTGCTCCAATCTGAACTGAATGTTCCTTAGGTTTGCTGTGCAGGTGTCACCTGGGATACCCCTTTACTGCTTTTCTGTGTTGGCTCTTCTTTTTTTAGCTCTTATGTTTTCTTTTTTGTTCCTTTTACTCCTTTTTGTTAGAGTATATGGCGTAATAACTTCTTAAGAAAGCGTGTAAAAGGTCTATCATTTTTTTAACATCTCCTCTAGCAGACATTGCTGATTACATGATATAACAGCCTTTTCAAACCCCTTCTCCCATGCACTACATAAAGGCTGGAAAAGAAAACTACTTGCTTCTTGTTTTTCAAGACTCTCCTGACACCAGGTTTTACAGTTCTAGTCAATGAAATGCAAGCAGAAGCCCACTGGGAGCCTTCCAGGCAAGTTTTGCTTTCCTTCCTTTTTATCTATATAGAAGGAAGGCATGATGTTTGACATACTTCAGATAACTTGCCACCATGAGGCTATGACCTCATGTTAAACACAGCACGACAAAGAACCTAGCGGCCTGGATGACACTGCTGAATAACTGTATCAGTCCCAGAGTGTTCTGTGAGAAAAAGGATTCTGTATGAGTTAACCACTGTTGACTGGGCTGTCTATGAATTGTAGGCAAACAACCCGCACTGATAAACCTTGCATATCTGAAAGTAATTTCTTCCCTCTGGTTTCACTGTTTTGGCTAGTTTCAGGTTAATGATTATATTCCTCCAGAATTTTTAAGAACCAGTTCCTCCTTATCTTTTAGCTTCTAATGTTGCTGAGAATTTCTATTTCATTCTAAGTACTGTTTCTTTTAATGTGACCTTGTTTTGCTCTAGAATATTTCCTTTATGCCTGATATGTGAAAATGTTTAATGCATCATGATGTACCTTCAGTGCAAGAGGGTTTTGTTTGAGAAATTCAATGTTTTGATTTCTGTAGGGGACATTTATCATCTGGAGATCACTGTTTCTCAATTTGGGGAGATTTTCTAGTAATTATTTTGTAATTTTGTCTCCTCCATTTTCTTTGTTCTCTATCTTTGAGAGAAACTATTATTAGTTCAATACTGGACTTCTTGGATTGATTTTTTTATCTTTATTTTCTCCGATTTCTGTATCTCTTTTATACTCCGTAGGAGATTTCCTTTTGCTGATTTTATAACTCTTCTTTGTTTTTTATTCTAACAAAATTTCCCCAAAGCTTTCTTAGTCTCTGATTTTTCACTGCATCCTATTATCATTTAAAGGACACAGTATCTTTTTCATTAAGAAAGGTAATCTTTATTATTATTATTTACTTGTGTTCAGCGCATTACTTCAGATTTGTTTTCAGGCTTATTTTGTTTTGCCTCTATTTCTCATTGTAAATACCCTAACACAGAAATTATTTAACAGATTGTTCATTAAGAGTGAAGAAATGAAAATTAGTTAAAAACTATGTATGCATGGTAGGCAGCACTTAAGAGACTGGGCTGTGAAACTGGCCACGGTTTTGAGAACAAGGCAGTAAGAGAGCAGCCATTTTATTGGGAGGGGGTGGTCTATAATATCAGTATCTAGAGATCTTTTCTCTGAGGCCATACATTTTCTCCAAAGAAAGTGATTCCAATCTTCTACCAAAAGACATGTACCTGGCATCACAGGAGCAGGAAACTGGATGGAAGCTTACCCATATAGTATACAGGTTTTATTCCCCTATTTTTTACCCTGGCCCCTCTGCCTCTATAGAGCCTCTAGCATTCTATTTCTCTTAGAGAATAAACCTCTAGCCTTGGCGATATAGGAATAATGAAAGTAGGATCCTAAGGCTCAACCTACTCCACATGTAGTTTTTTATTGTAATGCTGTTGTAGTTTTTGAAAAGTTTTCCTTCTATAAAGATGAACTAGTTTCATAAAAAAGATTTTTTTTGGCTCAGCAACTATATCTCAGTGGTTAGGGTACCAGCCCCACACACTGGGGCTGGCGGGTTCAAACCTGCCCCGGGCCTGCTAAAGAACAATGACAATTGCAACAACAACAACAAAATAGCTGGGCTTTGTGGCAGGCACCTGTAGTCCCAGCTGGGCATTGTGGCAGGCTGAGGCAAGAGAATGGTATAAGCCCAAGAGTTTGAAGTTGCTGTGAGCTGTCATGCCATCGCACTTTACCAAGGGCAACATAGTAAGACTCTGTCTAAAAAAAAAAAAACTTTTTGTTGTTTCTGCTTCTTTGTTTTAAAAGAAGCTTGTACATGTACACATATTAATCAATACAACATCTAGAAATAATATCTATGAGATAGGTGTTTTTGTCCTCATTTTGCAAAAGAACCAATAATAAAAATATCTATTTTATAAATAAGCACTAAAAGGAAAAGAAAGCTGATCTAATTTTTAACCCTATTCCTCAAATTAGCATTTTAAACCACTGGGCCTTAATCGAAGCCACTTTTTTATGTATAGTAAAGCAACCACTATGAAAAGTAACTGTAATTATCAAACCAAGACACTCTGGAGAATGAATGGAGCACTACTAACAACTTGTCAGGGCAATATGCAAACCAGTCACCCTATTACTAGCAGAATAATTCCTTAGATGCTGAACTTGTAAACTTACCAGGTATCACCAGTCACATGAAGTTCCCACCCAGAACAAAGACATAGATTAATATTCTAGTGCCTGGTTTTGAAAACAGGAGTCACTATAGTGAAAACAGAAGATGGAAAGGACTAACAAACATAGAATAATACCATTTTTAAGACAGTAATTCACATACCATCTTTCGAAGAAAATAAATAATAATAATTCATGTATTTTTAAACAGAGAGAACTGAATAACTTTTCTTCTTCTTACTCAGAATTACTTTAATTAAAGAAATGGAAGAAGGGTTAAAAAAAATTGGTTAGAAAGGAAAGAAAATGGGCTATAGTTTTGTACTTAAAGTAGTTCAGAGATGAGAGAAAAAATATCACTAAATGCTCTTACCCATCCCAGAGTCTTTCTTGGTGCCATCTGATATTATGTCTACATGATCAGAGTCCACATCATAACTAAAGAAATCATTCAAATAGGTCTTTGATCGCTGGCCACCAAATACATATAAGCAACGATTTTTCTGAAAAAGAAGAAAAAAATGAACAAAGAAGGGAGAAAGCTGTCACTTCCATGAAGCATTCAGAATGAGTCTTTAATACTTAAACCTCTACTAAAGCAATTTTATGATAGATCCCATGCAATGGAGTACTATTATGCTGGAATTGCAAGCAAAGAGGAAATTCTCTGCATACTGCTAAGAGGGGATCACTAGGCTATCCTGTTAAAGAAAAAAAGCAAGGTACAGGATCATATATCTAGGTTGTTGCTGCTTTTGTGTAGGAAAGGAGAAAAAGGAATATCTGTGTAAATTAGAGAGAGAGAAAGAAATATCACTTTTTTTTTTTGAAAATGAAGGATAAACTAAAACTCAATAAAAGATAGTGGGAAGGAGAGCAGAGGAGGGGAACAGAGCAGGAAGTTACCTCTAGGGGAAGGGGAACAAAACCAGACCTCTCCAAATTACACTGATTTATAGTTTTGACTTTAGAACCATGTATACTTTTATTGTGTTAGAAAACAAAATGAAAATTAAAGAAAAAAAAATTCTGAAATTTGAGGATAGGGGGATTAAGTAAATCTACCTCTATACAGAGATATGACCACACAGAGATGTAGTATTTCTAGTGACATTAAAACAGTATATGCTTTTTTACTATCCATCCCCAGTGAGCTAAATCCTAAAGAGAAAATAATCAGAGAGCAATTTTAAGTAACACTCAGTGACTTTGTTAGCTCTGTTACTATGAAAATCATTACAAAGTGGTTAATATTATGGTTCTAAAGCAGGATTTTAACCTTAAAAATATACAAATGCAAAATAGAAGACATTAAGTAAAAGACAAAAACCTTTAATTTGAGTTACATGCATCAGTATGACCTCATGATTTAATTTTTCTTACTAAAAAAGATGTGCGTGTGTGGATGTGTATAAATGTGTGTATGCATACATGGGGGGCTCCTACTGGCCAAAGACAAAGAAAAATTTGAGCATCAAAAAGAATAATAACAATATTGGCTTTAAACACAGCAAATAGTCAAAAACTCTGTCGAGTTTATAGTAATACTTTTAAAAAATCTCACTGGTTACTTTGGAGCCTTAACAAAATTCAATAAAGGAAAAGAATCAAACAACTGTACTGCCTATTCTGTATAGTTTACATTTCAGGATAACCAAATAGTTAAAGAGAGGAAGTTTTTTTTAATAGTTGAATCATAGTTAATAAATGCAAAAGAAATGACATCATTAGAAAAATAAACACTTCACAAACTCTAATGAGATTCAGGCAATGAATATCAATGTTTGCCAAAACTATTAAGTGAAAGGGTAAGAGGAAACTTTAGAATTGATCAATCAAAGTGATAACACTCAAATCCACTAACACTGTGAAAAGCATGCCTAGACAATAGCGCCACTTTATTTATATTTTGCAATCAGAATCTCTATGAATTATTTCTACATTCTCCCTTGGCCTTCCCCAAAAGGACGGTGAATCTAAAATCAAGACCATGGATGTAACTACCAATTTACAGGAAATATGAAGAATAGAACGTATCAAATGACACTATAATGAAAAAATGAGCAAAACTGAAAATGTGGGAGATTCTAGAGCACAAATGACTAACACTTAAAAACAAATCAATAAATGGTATGTAGGGGGAAAACAGAAGGAGAGTACTGTTTAGATTTTTTTGAAATTAGAAGATATTTAAGAGATATAACAAACAAATGCAAAATACCTTTCTTGAACAGACTTACACAAATCAAGTATAAAAAACTACATTTTGGCATTCTAGAAAAACATGAATGCAGCCCGAGTTTTAAACTACTATATATTAAGAAATTGCTTTTATTTTGGTTGGGTATGATAATGGCATTACAATTACTTCTTAAAAAATCCTCGCATCTATTAGAGTTATACATTATAATATTTACAAGTGTAATGATATGATATCTAGAACCTGTTTTAAAATACTTCAGCACAGTCAAATTTAAGAATAAACTTAAAAAACAAAGAAACATCAACAAATGAAATTAAATAAAAGTAGGATAGCTGTATGAAAAATGAACAGCAGATTATTAAATCCCGTTTGTTTACTATTACTGTTGTTGCTATTGCCATGGCAGTCTTCTTCATAAAGTCTTTCTCCAGGCCATATCTTTCCGTGTTTTTCCTATTCCTTCTTTGAGGATTTTCATTGTTTCATGCCTTAAATTTAAGTCCTTTATCCATCTTGAATCAATTTTTGTGAGTGCAGAAAAGTGCGTGTCCAGTTTCAGTCTTTTACTTGTGGATATCCAGTTCTCCTAGCACCATTTATTGAGTAGGGAGTCTTTCTCCCAGTGGACGTTCTTGTTTGGTTTATCGAAGATTAGGTGTAAGTTTATTTCCTGGTTTTCTATTCAATTCCAAATGTCCGTCTCTATTTTTGTGCCAGTACCATGCTCTCTTCACCACTATGGCCTTGTAGTACAGCCTAAAATCTGGTATGGTGATACCCCCAGCTTTGTTTTTATTACTAAGAACTGCCTTAGCTATGTGGGTTTTTTTCTGGTTCCATACAAAATGCAGAATCATTTTTTCAAAGTCTTGAAAGTGCGATGTTGGTATTTTAATAGGAATGGCATAGAACTGGTAGATTGCTTTGGGAATTATAGACATTTTAACAATGTTGATTCTTTCCAGCCAAGAGCATGGTATGTTCTTCCATTTGTTAAAGTCCTCTGCTACTTCCTTTCTTAGGGTTTCATAATTTTCATTATAGAGGTCCTTCACTTCTTTTGTTAGGTATATTCCCAAGTATTTCATTTTCTTTGGGGCTATGGTGAAGGGAGTTGTGTCCTTAATTAACCTCTCATCTTGGCTGTTATTGGCGTATACAAAGACAACTACTTGTGGACATTGATTTTATATCCTGAGACATTACTGTATTTTTTGATGACTTCCAAGAGTCTTGTGGTTGAGTCTTTAGGGATCTCTAAGTATAAGATCATATTGTCAGCAAAGAGGGAGAGTTTGACCTCCTCTGCTCCCATTTGGGTGCTCTTTATTTCCTTGTCTTGCCTAATTGTATTGTCTAAAACTTCCAGCACTATGTTGAATACTAATGGTGACAGAGGACAACTTTGTCTGGTTCCAGTTCTAAGAGGAAAAGCTTTCAGTTTTACTCCATTCAGTAAAATATTAGCTGTGGGTTTGTCATAGATAGCTTTGATCAGTTTCAGAAATGTTTCACATATGCCTATAGTCTTCAGTGTTCTAATTAGAAAAGGATGCTGGATTTTATTGAATGCTTTTTTTGCACCTATTGAAAGGATCATATGGTCTTTGTTTTTGTTTCTGTTAATAAGGTGGATAATGTTTATGGACTTGCGTATGTTAAACCAGCCTTGCATCCCTGGGATGAAATCTACTTGATCATGATGTATGACTTTTTGATGATAAGCTGTAATCTATTGGCTAGGATTTTGTTGAGATTTTTTGCATCTATATTCATTAGTGAAATTGGTCTGAGATTCTCCTTTTTAGTTGGGTCTTTTCCTGGTTTTGGTATCAGGATGGTGTTTGCTTCGTAGAACGTGCTGGGGCAGATTCCTTCCTCCTCAATTTTTTGGAATAATTTCTGCAGTACAGGAATAAGCTCTTCCTTGAAGGTTTGACAGAATTCAGGTGTGAAGCCATCTGGACCAGGGTATTTTTTGGTTGGAAGATTTTTTACTGTTTCTTTAATCTCAGTGCTTGAAATTGGTCTGTTCAGGAGCTCTACTTCTTCCTGGCTAAGTCTAGGGAGAGGGTGTGATTCCAAATATTGATCCATTTCCTTCACATTGTCAAAACTCTGGGCATAGAGTTTCTGGTAGTATTCAGAGATTATCTCTGTGGCATCAGTTGTTATTTCCCCTTTATCATCTCTGATTGAGGTTACTAGAGATTTTACTTTTTTATTTCTAGTTAGTCTGGCCAAAGGTTTATCTATTTTATTTATTTTTTTCAAAAAACTAACTCCTTGTTTCATTAATTTTCTGAATGATTCTCTTGTTTTCAATTTCATTGATCTCTGATTTAATTTTGGATATTTCCTTTCTTCTGCTGGGTTTAGGCTTAGATTGCTCTTCTTTTTCCAATTCCGTAAGATGGCTTGTGAGTTTGTTGACGTGCTCTCTGTTTTTTCAATGTGGGCTTCTAAAGTGATAAATTGTCCTCTCAGGACTGCTTTTGCTGTATCCCTGCTTTTGGTAGCTTGTGTCTTCATTGTTGTTATACTCAAGGAAGTTAATGATTTCATTTTTTATTTCTTCCTGCACCCAACTGTCATTCAACATAAGGTTGTTTAATTTCCATGCCTTTGTATGAGGTTGAATGTTTTTGTTAAAGTTGAGTTCTACCTTTAGTGCCTTGTGGTCTGAGAAGATGCAAGGTAAAATTTCAATTCTTTTGATTCTGTTGAAGTTTGTTTTGTGTCCTAGGATATGTTCAATTTTGGAGAATGTTCCATGGGACGATAAAAAGAATGTACATTCTTTATCTTTGGGATGGAATGTTCTATATACATCTATCAAGCATAGTTGTTCTAGGGGCTCATTTAAATCTCTAATATCTTTGTTTAATTTCTGTTTAGAGGATTTGTCCAGCTCTGAGAGAGGGGTGTCAAAGCCCCCTGTTATCATGGTGTTATATGATATCGCATTGCTCAGATTAAGCAAGTCTGTTTCAAGAATCTAGGAGCATTTAAATTGGGTGCATACATATTTAGAATTGAGGGCAGTGCCTGTGGCTCAAAGGGGTAGGGCACTGGCCTCATATGCCGGAGGTGGCAGGTTCAAACCCAGCCCCAGCC
>NW_003852444.1:12506586-12511640 GCF_000181295.1 Otolemur garnettii
TGACTTTAGTTGCTTTAAATCCACATGTATCTGAAAATAAGATTGCAACCCCTCTTTTCTTCTGAATTCCATTTGCCTGAAAATTTGACTTCCAACCCTCAACTCTGAGTTTTAATTTGTCTTTTGACATGAGGTGTCTTTCCTAAGACAGCATATAGATGGCTTGTGTTTTTTAATCCAATCTATGTCTCTTCAGTGGGGAATTCAACATTGACATTTACTGAGATAACTGATAATTGTGGTAGCGTTCTATTCATCTTATTTTGTGAAAGCCCATTGCTTAGTTTTGTCTTTTGCATCATTGTAGAAGCTAGGTTCTTTCCTTTAATTTCTGGATGTTTACTTTGCTCAAGGTCCATTGTGATGGTCAGCGTGTAGAACAGGTTGAAATATTTCCTGTAAAGCTGGTCTTGTTGTGGCAAAATTCCTCAATGTTTGCTTATCAGTAAAAGATTTGATTTTTCTGTCAATTTTAAAGCTTAGCCTAGTGGGATACAGAATTCTGGGCTGGAAATTGTTGCCTAAGTAGATTAAAGATAGATGACCATTGTCTTCTGGCTTAAAAAGTTTCATTAGAGAAGTCCACAGTCACCTTGATAGATTTGCCACTGTAGGTCAGTTGGTACTTACTCCTGGCAGCTTGCAAAATCTTTTCTTTTGTCTTGACTTTAGATAGATTCATCACAATGTGTCTTGGAGAAGCCCTATTTGAGTTGAGGCAACCAGGGGACCGATATCCCTCTGAAAGGAGTATGTCAGAATCTTTGGTGATATTTGGGAAATTTTCATTTATAATATTCTTTAGAATGGCTTTCATTCCTCTGGGGCATTCTTCTTCCCCTTCTGGGATATCTATAACTTGTATGTTTGAATGCTTCATAAAGTCCCATAATTCTGTCAGTGAACATTCTGCTTTCTCTTCTTTTCTGCCTCTTTAACTATCTGAGTTATCTCAAGAGCTTTATCCTCTACCTCTGAGATTCTTTCTTTTGCCTGGTCTAATGTTGTTGGTAGTTTCTATTGCATCTTTAAGTTCCCTAATTGACTGCTTTAGTTCCTTCAGCTCTGCTATATCCTTTCTATATTCTTCATATAGTTCATCTCTTATTTGATTCTGTTTTTGGATTTCCTTTTGGCTGTTTTCCAGCAATTTCCTTCATTGTTTTTGGATTGTTTTCCACTTTCTCAGCAATTTCCTTCATTGTTTTCATCATCTATATTTTAAATTCCCCTTCTGTCATTTCTAACATTTCTTTATAGATGGAATCCTCTACTGTAACTGCCTCACAGTCCCTTGAAGGGGTTGCTCTGGACTGGTATTTCATGTTGCCAGGATTTTTCTGCTGATTCTTCTTCATGAGTGCTTTCTTGTATCTGTTTCCTTGTCCTAATTTTCCTTTTACTTCCTCTTGCTCTTTAAGTTACTGTGCCTCTGGCCTAAAGTTTTAATAAGTCCTTTTGGTACAGGACCAGAAGAATGAGAAGACTGAAGAACACTAAGGGACAAAAGATTTAAAAAAGAAAGAATAAAGAGAAAGAAGAAGGGGTGAGTAAAAGGAAATATTGACAAAAAGAAGAAAAGCACCGAAAGAAGGAGACAGGAGTAATATAGGTATTTAGTAGGGTACTTTGATACAACCTTAAAAACCCCCAACCTCTGGGGGTGAACAGCAGATTATTCATAACTACTGACACAAATTAAATACACAGAAATTTATTGTTAATTACATTCTTCTCTCTACTATGTAGAGAGAAAAACATGTTTAAAATATATGTTAAAGAACATGTTTAAAATATTCCATAATAGTGTTTTAAGGTTGTGGTCACAGAAGTAAGGCCAAGGTCCCATAAAAACATTTGAAAAGGTTAGAGAAAAGTTGTTATGTTGGTTTTGCTGGTAGAATATCAGCAAATTAATAGAATTTTGATTCTAATTCTATAAAATAAATTTTTAATTCTTTTAAGAATAGAGAATAGCAGAGGTGAAAATAAGAGATAAGAAAGTTATTCTAATTATTAAGAGAAGTCAGTAAGTGGAAAGGCTTAAGGAAAGGACATAGCTATAATACCTACATAAGTAATAAAATTAGTCATAAGATTGTCTAGATTGGCATTTAGGTAATAACTATTTAGGAATTATTAGGCTGATGTGAAGAGTCCCATAATTATCAAACAATTCACCATTAAAGGAAGTTTTGCTTTTCTCTGTCATTGCTATACTAATAATTTATTTCTAAGGAAGAGTTTTGATCTCTTCCAGAAGCATAAGATTTCACCACTTCTTTTCCTATAGAGATATACGTGACAAAATAACATAAAGCAATGTACAGGATATTCTTACTGAGTGGAACAGCATGCAGTGTCCTATCCGAGACTGGATGTCCTCAGGCCCAGCATTACAGGAGTCCTCTCGAAGAAGTTTCCAGGTTTGACACTGGCAGTTGAAAGCAAACAACCCACTGAATTGTGGTTCACTGGCTCTGCTGTCATCTACACTGCCATTACATGTCAAAATCCTACCACCAAAGGTGTAGATCATATGTTTTTCTGAGTCCATACACATCTATCAGAACAAGGCAACAGATTGAATAGTTTTAGTTTGTTCCTGTTATATGCACTAAAATGAAACCAACATGTGCAGTTTTACATTCTTTAAAAAGAAAACAAACCCAGAACTTTGTTCTTAATAACACTAAATACCCCTGACAAGCATATGCACACACTGTAATACTGTTCACTTCCCAATGAGAGGAAAACCTGTTGAGTTGAAGAGCTTTCTGCTTTCTTAAAATGGGGTAATTTTTATCAAAATCAACCAATCATACATGAAATGTTGATTTACACTTAAGAGTGGCTAGTGACCATACTCTGTGTGTGAGCAGTCATTATAAGTTCCATTTTATCATTCTTATAAAAATTTTCTTCTTTCTATTCTAGGCAGGAATCCTATTAATAGTGCTGCCATTTAGTAAAAAAGCAGATATACAAGTAGAGTTAAATAAATGCCATTAAATTCACCTCTTCATTTATTTTTACAAAATTCATCAAATTATGATATTACAAAATAGTAAAACAAACAAAAAGACATTTGCAATTCTCCTTCTATGGTGTAAAGTATTTTTCCTCTGTTTAATATGATGTATAAGTTTAATTTTCTTTGAATTAAGCTATGCAATTGATCTTCAAATGCCAAGCTTGATTCTTCCATATTTTCAACTGAGATTATAGCTTTTCATAAAACTATGTGAAAAAAGAACACAAGATAATAATAAGAGTCAAATTCTATTTCAAAGAATTTATGAATACAAGTTAGAAATTAGATGTTGAACACAAATGGCATTTATATTTAAAGACTAAATTGTACATGCAAAATACCTTTTTTTTTTTTTTGGCTAAAACTAACCATCATATGCTCAATTCTCTACTGTTACCTACTTCTGCTCTAATTAAATAATAGATAAATTTTGTATTTTTTATTAAAAAGCTGTTTTAAATTTCTAAAGGTTGCTTTAAAAATGTAATTATTATTAAAAAGAAAAAATGCAAACATCTAATCTTCACCTACCACTAGAAAGATCCACCTTATTGCCGTGCCCCAGGTTTTTCATAGACTTTCATAAATTAAGATGAAAATCTATTATTCTCTAAGAGTGAAATTTGGAGAATATGGTCAAGGCAGTAAGATATCAAAGTTTCATGTCCTTCGCATGCCAAAGAAAGAGTTCCCAGTCTTTAATCCTAAATAAGCACAACATTAAAAAATGACATATCCATTGCTAAAGATACTCAGTATGGCCCATTTAATGACTCTAGGACTTTGCTGATGCTAGATCACATTACCCTATCTAAGTACTTATGACTCAAATCTCTCGAAATACCTAGGGATCACACAGAAAATCCTGAGAGAACCACATTAAATGCGTCTACATTGCACAGATTCATACTAATGGCCAATCCTGCTACCAAACCTCTATGGTTCTATTTCATATGGCTAACAAAGGGAGTTTCTATTTCTTTTTAAGGATACTTAAGATCAATTTTGATGTGATTTATTCTCATTTGTTAGCAGGGCTCAAGTAAAAACATCTTTATCTTGGTACCTCTTCCAAATACAACCGCCTAGCCCAAACCATGTGTGTGCATGGTAATTCTTTCACATATCTTAATAAACAGGACATGAAAGGGAGACAATATTATTCCTTTGGCTACCTATACTTAAACTTGACTCCTGCCTAGACAAGACATGAAATTTCAATGAGGGTCAATTATCTAACAACAAGCAATACATTTCAATCACTTTAGGGAACTTTATGCTATTTATCAGTCCATGATTTCCTTTTAACTTTTGGTCTCTACTTGTTTGATTTTTTTATGTTTTGTGATTTTTAATCTCTGAAAAATGTTTCTGAAAGGCCAATCAATGCCTTATTAAACTCCATGTAACAATGTCTTTTCCATCAAAGAATTTGAGAAATTTTTAAAGCCTAAAGTTGGAAGAGTATTCATCTTCTCTGGCAGCTTACCATTTAATTTCTAAAATCAAATAAATAGTAGATAACCATTTTCCTGATAAAAAATTGTTTTAATGTGAAAGCACCTTTATTTTACCCTATCACAGGAACTGGCAAGGTTCAAAATAATTTCCTTCTCACAAATTTAAAAACCTTGTTATAAAGCCTTGTAAGCAGCCACACTGCACAGCTACCACCCTCTAACCTCCAAAAATGCCTCCTGCCTATCTGATTCTTGCTTGCCTACAAGGGAGACCGGTTTCCTCTCTGTGGTAGCATTTAGGATTTTATCTTAGTTCTTGGTTCTGAAAATTCATTAAGCAAGTACCTAGGTAGGAAGGTTTCTTATTTTGTTTTGTTCTCTTGTTGTTGCCTTGTTTTCATTTTGTTGCCTTTCACCCTGATCTGTACTTACTGATTCCTTTCAATCTGAAAACTCCTCTTTCTTCAGTTCTGGGCATTTTCTTCATTTTGACCTTTTGTAACTTTTTTGCTCCACTCCCTCTTTTTTTTCTTTTTTTGGAGACAGAGCCTCAAGCTGTC
>NW_003852444.1:12511672-12522216 GCF_000181295.1 Otolemur garnettii
CACTGCTCACAGCAACCTCCAACTCCTGGGCTCAAGCGAGTCTCCTGCCTCAGCCTCCCAAGTAGCTGGGACCACAGGCGTCTGCCACAACGCCCAGCTATTTTTTGGTTGCAGCCATTATTGTTGTTTGGCGAGCACTGGGCTAGATTCGAACCCGCCACCTTAGGTGTATGTGGCTGGCGCCTTAGCCGCCTGAGCCACAGGCGCCAAGACCCACTCCCTCTTTATAGAATTCCTACTGGTAGATACTGAAAACATCAGGGCCTTCTTCGCTGTTTACATTTTCTCTCAAAATTTCTAATTTCCTGATTTAGAGGTTGAGGTGGATGGAGTGTGTCTACTCTGCTTTTTAATCACTTTACTAAGATTTTTATTTTACTATAAATCTTTTATAATTTTTCTAGATATTTCTTTTTCATGGATGAAATAGCCTCTAGAACTTCTGTAAATTTTAATATATCATTTCAATTTGCAGTTTTCATTAGTTTACTAGTCATTTTTCTTTAATTCATTATTAATTAATTGAGTTCAGTACCCCTCTCTCACAGTAATAATGCTTTATAAACATTGGGATTTTTTTTTTTTAATCTAATCTTCTTTGTATTTGAAAATCCTTATTTATCTGCCTATTGCATATACTGGAGGCTGTTTCAAGGACAGGGTGAAGAGAAGTGAGACAGGGTGCTATAAAGGGTCATATGGCAGCTTTCCAGAGCTCCTCTGTGGTGTTTCTCCATCTTTCCCCCAAGGCCCACCCTCTACATTTTAGCTGTGGACAATTATCACTGCTGAGTGTTAGCCAAACTGGAAAATACCCTGCTACTGGGTCACTAAAGGATCATTTAATGTTTGTCCCTGCAATGATAACTTTGAGACTCTAGTTGTTTCCCAGCCTTTGCTGCAGTCTTACAGTCTCTGATTTCTCCTGGTTGAATCTGATCATATTTGTTTTCTCCCTTACAAAAATTCCATAAGGGGGAATGAGGGAGGGGGAGAAGGGGATTGGTGTGCTCCCACTTAATGGGCACAGTGTTAGGGTATATGGCACACCTTTTGGGCATGAGACACAACTACAAGAAAGACTCTGATGCAAACATTGTCACCTACTTGTTTATACCCTCACATTAACCTGAAATTTAAAATAAATCCCATAAATGAGGTCCCCAAATGGCACTCTTTGTTTTTCAATACTATCATTGATGTGTTCTCTTCATAGGATGCTGGGCTGGAGGACAGTAACAGTATACGTTCCGCCTGCTAATGATCCAACCTAACCCAGGGAGAGAACTAAGGAGCTGAGATCTTTAATTCTTTGACTGAAGTTTATCCTGCTACTTCCTGGCTTGTTCACTTTCCATTTTCTAGTTATTTCCTCCAAAAGTGTTTATATTTGAAGGATGCTTTGGCTAGATATAAAATCTAAAGTGATTTTAAATATTTTTTAGAAATGTAGAATAAAAAATATTAAAAGGACAAGTTGCTACTCTCATGACTCACAAATATTTACCATAAGACTAATTTTTTTCTTAATATTCCTCCAAATACTCTCTATACTGGAATTTTTATAAACTAACAATTATATTCTGAGATCCTCATATTTTATCCTTCAACAGAGAAAAAATTTGAAGAAAAACTTTATATCTAACAAAGCCATGACTACATTTATTATCTATCATAGGTATCTATGGTGGAACTATTAAACAACTCAGTATAATATCTAAGACAAATTCTTAAGAGCAGGAATTACCGAGTACTAGTCAATTCTACTATTAATTTAACTGTGCATCAAACCTGATGATCAAACACCAATTTCGGTCCTCCATCAGCAGCAGTATCTTCACTTAGTAACATCCATGTGTTCGTGTCAATGTCATAACGATAGAAGTCACTTTTCAGAGATTTGCTGTTCCTCACAGAGGAATCCAAATAACGCCCCAACGTGTAGATTTGCCTCCGCTGAATGTCAATGCACATTTTATGACATGATCTGGCACTAGGACCATTCTGTAGGGGGGGAGCCAAGAAAATAAAATTAAATGCCCTTTCGCCACCTTTCATTAAAAACGTTTTTAAAAAACTCAAGTCAACAAATGTTAAGTCTAACACTAGGCTTAAATCTCAAAAGGAAAGCAAAAGCAGCCATAAGGAGTGGGAGGTACAAACCTTATCTTAGAAATGTTTAAAATTTAGCAGGAAAGTTGAGATGAACTATCCTGTACTCTGTTTATAATACTGACATAGTTTCTATCATATACAACATTGCATTTCAGTCATTTGTGCACAGAGTTCAATTCCCTATTACATGTCAATCAACTTTAAGGCACGTTTGGTCTATAAAGGCATTTTTCTATTTCTCGTCAGAATCTAGTACAAAAGAAGTACTCTAAGAATATTAAAATCGGAGAACTCCAAAATTGGAATAAACATTATCTCTAGTTTAATTCTATCCTGTTAAAGATAAGGAAATATAAGTCCACAGAAGAAAGGTACCAAGGGACAGAAGCAGAATGAGAATCCAAGTTTGACTTTCTCATCCATCTTTTATATTACAAAACTGACTCTCCTGATTGAATAAATAGCTACATCAAATTATTAAGGAATAATATTAAGAACATTATATTATCAATAAAATTAAATAGTTGAGATTACTTATATCACAGGATTGAATAAAAAGTAAAAAGAAAAAAATGTATAATAGTATAGCTAAAGAGTTCATGTGGCAAATGACAACTTCAGTTGAGCAGGGTCTGATTAGTTGAAAGGAAAGGGAACTAATGTTTGCTAAGCATCTCCTAAGTTCTATGTTATTACTGTAAATGTGTGTATGTCTCATTTAATATTTACAACAACTCTATAAAAAACACTATCACCATTTCACAGAGTCTAAACAATTTTTCCACCACCACAAAGCTAGGAAGGAAGATGGCAAATCTACCTCTAACAGAGCCAAAAACTGTGCTCTTTCCACTATTTCAGATTACTTTTTCCAGAAGAAAAACAAAAGGAAAAACACAGTTGTTAATATAGTGTATGTGGTTGTGACTGAGATGAAGAGTTCTTGCTGCAGAAATGGAATTGAAGTTTAGTGGAAATAGGAAGACTGGTAAAGGACTGGCAGAAGAGACTGGATGTGATCTTTAAGCAATAAAAACCATTACAGGTTTCTAAACCAAGATACACAAAAAAGCAGGGTATTTAGAATGGTAATCTAGCAGTATTAATCAGATTAAATGAAGGAATATTAGGCAGGAAGAACAGTTTAACAATGAGTGTTATGAATACAGATATTAAGTTGAGTTGAATATAAACATTAGTATTCATACTAATTATTTTAAATTTTATTTTTAAAAATTTTTGTCAAGGAAAATCTTTAGCAAATAAGAAAAAAATTTTATCTAAGAAAAGATTTCCTCCATAATTAATCTCAAAAAGAAAGATGTAGTAACATATAATAAATCTAAGTCAGCCATAATTCCTAAAGTATAAAATTTGAATTTTAATTTAAAATTTTAATAGAATAGCTTGCTTTATTTAAATTAATATAAGTACTATCAAAACAATGAGCAAACTAAGCCCTAAGGACAAAGAAAAAAAAAAGGAAATGAAGAGACCAGAAAACATTGAAAAGTGTTTTATGTCAGCATTTTATAGGTTTGTTATTCTAAAATACTTGGTAAAAATATTTTTAAAGTTCTCAGCTTTAATTTCTAATAGTCATTTTCAATAGACATAATTGAAGTAAACTGAACACTAAATGGTTTTTTTTTAACTGTAAAGGGACCCTGAAAATGTAAAGTCTGAGATGCATTAATGTAAGTGAAATTCAACAAGAGTCATGTCTAATTCCTTTCTACTCTATAATTCCTTGAATGAAGTCAGAAATGTAAGAAAACAAAGAGATGTCATTTAAAAATATATATGAAAGAAAATTTTTCCACCTACCCTTTATGAAAAGCTATAATCTAGACATTTACAAGAGATCTCTTGCTATAAATTTCATTTTCTTTTTTTTTGTTTGTTTTAAGAAAAATATAAGGTTTTATTTAATCTTCATTTATTCCTTTTCTTATCTTTTCTTTTTCCCTGTAGATTCAAGTTTCTGACCTGTATCATCTTCCTTATTTCTGAAGAATTTCCTTTAACATTTCTTGCAGGTCTGCTGGTGACAAATTCCCCTCAATTTTTGTTAGTGTGAACAAGTCTTTGTCCCTCTCACACTTTTGAAGTATAGTTTTCACTCAGGATACAAATTCTAGTTTGGTGGAGTTTTTTGTTTTGTTTTTTCCTTCTACACTGTAAATATTCCATTCCATTCTTTTTGCTCCATGGTTTTCACAGAAAAGTCCTATGTGATTCTTATCATTGTTCCTCTATAGGTAAAATGTTTTTTCCTCTGGCTCCTTCTTCTTCTTCTTTTTTTTTTTTTTTTTTTGTTGGGAATTCATTGAGGTGTGAATTTCATTAATAATTATAGCTTATAGCCACAGTACAAAATACTGAATTTTTATATTAATAGTTAGCCTTAAAAAAGAATATAGGAATTAGATTGAAGCTAATAAAAATGGCCTTCTTCATTAGTTACTTTAAAGATCAATGAATTTATTTTGAACTTATAAAGACCTACTTGTATATCTATATAAACATTTACAATAGTTATTCTCTTTAAGGGCTGAGCCATTCACTTATCTTTTCTATCTCCTATCTCCTAAATGTGCTATTAGACACTAACTTAAGTAAATTAAATTAATGTTGCTTTTTAATGGTATATCATGCTACTTTAATACATGCCCTGGAGTTTTATCCAACAATAACTTGTACTCACTCATATAGAAAATAAAATTAAGTATGTGAAATACTAAACTATTCAATTTTCAAAGGAATAAGCATTTATGCTAGTGCCATATATTAAAACTCAATTCACAGGCAGATCAACAAAAGGTTTTTCTGTACTCATAGGAAGACAGTAACAATCAACTATAATAAACCTTCCTCTAGTTCTAAGTCACCACTTCACTTACCTCTACTGGTTGACTATAAAATAACAGAAACAAAGTGTTCTCACCAAAATGATCTCTATATTTTTTTCAGCATTAGTTTTAAAAAACTGCATTCTAAATATTACTTATAACAAGTTATCTACCCATGATGAGCTTCAGAAACAGAGCATTTCCTTTGAAACATTACCTTTGAAATCCCCTCTGACCCCTGCCCCCGCACCAAAGTGGCCACTCTCCTGAATTTTGTATTTTATCATTTCCTTGCCTTTTTCCAGCATTAATTTTTCATTTAACTTACCTTATCTACTCACCAAAGAGTAAACATATGTGTCACATCCTTAAAATACATAAATTTTAAAGAGTATGATTTATGTCTTTGAGGAATTTGGAGTCAAGACAGGAAAACAGGAATATAAGTTATTAGCCAAACCCTTTCAAGTATTAGCAGGGGTGAACTGAGCATACCAAACGAACCTTTTAATTTGGCTGGAGGAGGTCAAGAAAGACTTCATAGAGAAAGTGAAGTTAGTATGGAGATTTAAAAAGTAAGTAGGTATTTACTAGGTAAAATGTAGTGGAGAGATCCTCTGTTAGTCCCAAACCGGGAAAACAACATTGTCTAAGGACATAGTGAGAAAGCTGAATAATTTCAGCAACTGTTAAGTATGGCTGGCACATAAAGCCAGGAGACAAGGCTAGAAAGGTAGCTGGGGACCAAGTCTTAATGAGAAATCTTGAGTTTTTGCTCTAAGCCAACAGAATTGAGGTAAATAAATTGCTTTTATCATTATTTTATTACTGCCGTTCTACTTCCCAATTCCCCATATCTATACCTACCAATGATTCTAGACTTGGTTACCTGGCTTCTTTTTGCCATTGGTACAAGAACAAATTTGATGAACTGCTCATGTCTACTTTGCAGCACTGCCCCTGCCTCAAGAACAAGCCCCCAAAGCCTATAGGAAGGTGAGCAACTGTGTAGAAGAAGCCATCCTCAACTAGCCAATAGGCAGTTGGCTCCTGAACGAGTAAGTCCAGCCAAAACCAAAAGAATGACCCAGCCAACATGTAGATTCATAAGTAAATAAACGCTTATATTACTACACGCCACTGAAGTTTTGTGTGTTTGTTATATAATGGAATACAAAAGATAACTGAAATAGGAACTGACCCTAACCATAAGGTTTAAGCAGAGGTATCTCAAGTCTATTTTTTAAAGACTGTGTTTGATGAACGGAGACTAGATCTGTGGATTAACAATGGAGACACAAAAGTATAAGAAACCATAAAGCTGAAAGAAACCATTCCTGCCAAAAGGAATAGAGAGGAAACGACCTTTGGAATGTTGTAATGGATGCTAGAACTGTTGGAACTTAGGCACTAATTAGATACATTTAGTGATGAAGAGGGAGGACTTAAGGACTAATCCTAGCCTTATTGCAAGAGTAATTGTGGATGTAATCACCTAGATTTAAAATAGTTTCATAGAAATAAGTCAGGTATGTTTTTTTAGATCTGTATGTTTGGGGAAGATAGAAATAATCATTTTGGAAAAAAGTACTTCAATGCTGAAAAGAGAAGGGCATTTTTATGTACTTTTACCAGGACTAAGAAAAAGACATCAGAATTTCCAGATCTTTTTAAAAAAATAAAAACTACCTAAATGATTAATTCCTGGAACACAGTTCCACAGAAAACAAGAACCTAGTTTCCCAGGATTAAAGACAGAGCACCAGATCTTTTGAAATGGACTTTCTAGATCAAAATCAGTAGATTTAGAATTAAGCTTTTCCCTCTTTTCATTTGTGGCTTCTACTGTTTTGTTACAGTTTATTTTTCCATTCATAATCTGAAATAACTTAAATGGAGGATAAAAGAAAAAAGTTCGATAAAGATGTAAAAAAACAAATGAACTGACATTTGCTTTACCCCAGTGCACTATAATCATGTGCTCATTTAATTCAAAGCCATAAATCCAGGCCATCTTACTCACTATTCATCTTATTCACGAATCATACATACAATTTCAATTAAAAATAAAATGTAATAAAATTTCATAAAATGTAATAAAATTTAAAAATAAAATGTAATAAAATGTATATAATTTCTGAAAACTAATGGTGCTAGTCCCCGTTTCACTCATCTATTACAGTAAAATAGTGAGGGACCAGAACATCAAAAGCATGTTTTTCCAGAAGGAAAAAAAAAAAAATAAGATGAATGTGGGCAGCACCTGTGGCTCAAAGGAGTAGGGCGCTGGCCCCATATGCCAGAAGTGGAGGGTTCAAACCCAGCCCTGGCCAAAAACTGCAAGAAAAAAAAATAATAAGATGAACGCTAAAAATAAGAACAGAGGTGACAAGGACATAAGAAAAAAATACGGATATAGAGTTACATTTCTGGGCTAAAGTACTTTAAAAACCAAATGATATAGAAACACCCATTTTTATTACCCCTATAAAATAGATGTGTTTGTATGCCAGTAGTTGAAGAGCCAGATATAGAAGCTGAAATTCAAGAGTAAAGAGCACAAGTTCTTTTGCTATCACTGCTAACAGACAACAGAGAAAAATAAAATCACGCAGAAAAAGAAGTGCATACCCACACCCCATTGTTATATAGATGTATGAAAAGTCTGAGAACTTGCCTCTTTCTCAGTGTCTCTAGAGATACATGTCCACTGGTTGTCCTTCACACTGTATGCCCAGAAGTCAGCAAGATCTTGTGTTCCGTCCCAGCCACCAAACAAATAAACTGTCTCTATGAAAATCAGAAAAATATGTGTAAAAAAAAGAACATAAGGCCAAAATAAGTACCAAACCTAGCCAGTTGGTTCTAAGGTCATTTAAGAAGGTATATCTAAATAAATTTTAAAATAAGATTTTAAAACTAGTAACTCTCCAAAATATATACTAGCCTAGTGCTGCCTAAACATGTACTGCTAAAAATGCTCCTGCAGAACCACTATTTTGAGAGATTTATAAAAATATAGATGACTAGCAAGTAAGCCCCAGGACTCTGATTCCATAAGTCTTAGTGGGTAAAAAAGAGGATGTAATTTTTAAAAGTATCCCAAATAAATCTGAATCAGAATCCCATTTAGGAGATTCTGTTAGGCCATGAAAAGTTTACATTTCCCAGATTCTTTTTTTTGAGACAGAGCCTCAAGCTATCCCCCTGGGTAGAGTGCCATGGCATCACAGCTCATAGCAACCTCCAACTTCTGGGCTCAAGGGAGTCTCCTGCCTCAGCCTCCCAAGTAGCTGAGACTACAGGTGCCCGCCACAACGCCCGGCCATTTTTTAGTTGCAGCCATCATTGTTGTTTGGTGGGCCCGGGCTGGGGATTCGAACCTGTCACCTTAGGTGTATGTGGCTGGCGCCTTAGCCACTTGAGCCACAGGCGCCGAGCCCATTTCCCAGATTCTTAACAATACAGCCACTTTCTATCTACTTGAAGACCTGTGGGATTTTTTACTCAGATTGTAAAAAACAGAACCCCCAGAGGAACATGTTGTATAAAGGTATAAAGATTACTAGCTATTTCTGAAAACACAGAAAGTCACATTAAACATGGCCTTTCTTTACTGTAATATCAAAAACAATGATTAAGCCTAGCTGTAAGTTAAAGTTAGAAAATCTTAAAAATAAAGTGTTATATAGCTTTGATATTCCCATGGAAACTGAGGGGAATGTTTCCAAATATATTATGGTAGCTTTAATTCCTCAGAAAGTAACCTTTAAATTATTCTAGGTATTCCTGGCAATTTAGTTTATTCTGACTCTGAAATGTCCATTATTATTTGTGGGCTTTATCATGAAAAAACTGACTTCTTGGTCAGTGAATGATGAATCTTTATACATAATGTTGTATATCATAGATAAAGCCTTTAAATAGTTCTTTTCCTTTCTTCAAATATTTTCCTCCTTTGTACCTATGTCTTACGTCTACTGGTTCCATAAGCCCACCAATTTGTTATTCAAAGTTAAATAAAACACGACAAGAAAACAGTCTAGCCATCTATTCACTAACTGACATGCTCTATCTAGGCCTATACAGAGGGCAGCTAGCATTTACGTTTTGTCCCACCATGAATAGAAAGTGCACTTGGAAATACTGTAACACTGTTTAAGAAACCATTTGCCATTCATTGAGTTGGGCTGTCTTCTGTAAGAGTTTTGTCTTATATTCTATAATTTTCAACCCTTAAGTGAATTTTCTAAGTGAAATGTCTCCATCCCTTTATAATCCATAGAAATTAAAACAATGCTTTAGTGCTTTCTGGATGAGAACAGCCGCCTGGAGCAAGATTAAAGTCTAGTGCCAACGGGGCAATCAAGGATAGGTCATTTAACGTCCTTGGGTCTTAGTTTTCTCACTTGCCAAACTCTAAGTTATTATGAGATGCTTAGATATGAGTTACATCAAAACATTCCAAAGGTTGTCAAACATGAACAGCATTTCTACCTTTAACATGCAGGAAAATAAAAAACACTCTGTAGTTGCTAAATACCACAGATACAA
This sequence comes from Otolemur garnettii, assembly GCF_000181295.1. Taxonomy (NCBI): domain Eukaryota; kingdom Metazoa; phylum Chordata; class Mammalia; order Primates; family Galagidae; genus Otolemur; species Otolemur garnettii. The sequence goes on from NW_003852444.1 coordinate 12,521,194, forward strand.
TAAACAGTATTACTGTGTCTTATTACATGTCTAATTCAGTACGAACAACATTGTTGGCACTGTATAAATGTGAAATAATGGCAATTATTTTAAACTTCTAAAAACTGTTCTACAAACAAACTATAAAACAATCCATTATCATTAAACAGCATTCTGTTTCCAAAAGGGCATACAATAATGCCTAGACACATAATTTTATATGAAAAAACATTAAAGAATTTTCATCTTGCTTTAAAAGTATTTGTCAAGGCCTCCCTATAAAGGCAATTAACCCTGTTAAATTCTAAAACTGAAGAGGGAGGAGGTACATAACTAAAATAGCAATAGCAATAGCAATTGACCTTTTGTTTCTGGGCACCCTCTGGATAAGGTTACCCTGGTTCATTAACTTTAATAACCCTTCCTTCTCTTGGGCTCTGGGTTCTCAATGTTCTTTTTGAAAAGCAGGTCTCTTTGTATGCGTAAATTCTCACAGCAAAGAAAACCCACATTTCCACAACAGCCTCATTGATAGCTGAGCAAAATAAAATCTGGCACAGACTAAGCAGCCCAATGGAATTAAGCCAAGATGTCATTCCTATCCATGAGAGCTTTGTGGTCCCAGTCAGAGTGTAATAGTAAAATTAAGTGAATCAAATGAAACTGAACTTTTTGACGTATCTGAATGAAAACACATATCAAAAATTTTAAGTTAAAGCATCTGATCATTTAAGTCATTCAAAGATGAATACTATCTAGAAACAAATACCAACAAAAGTATTATTTAATGCATAAAGGATATCAAAGATGTTTAAAAATTATGGAAACAGAGAGAACTGTAGAGAGAAGTAAAGAAGTAGAGAAGAGAAAGGAAAAAGCATAAATATTTACAGCAGGGTAGTAGACTAGTTTACTGGGAAGTCCATTCTCATGCTTACAAAGTTCTATTACTCACATACATTTTGAGGAGGTACCATCCTCTTCAAGGAGCAACCCTTATTCTACATTTTTTCTTCTCTCATTTTTTAAAAATTAAATCATAGC
>NW_003852444.1:12524220-12537404 GCF_000181295.1 Otolemur garnettii
ACGATATTGGCTGTGGGTTTGCTGTAGATGGCCTCTATCAGTTTAAGAAATGTCCCTTCTATACCAATTTTCTTAAGTGTTCTGATCATGAAGGGATGCTAGATTATTATCAAAAGCTTTTTCTGCATCAATTGAGAGAATCACATGGTCTTTGTTTTTTAATTTATGTCAATTATATTTACAGATTTACGTATGTTGAACCATCCTTGAGAACCTGGGATAAAACCCACTTGGTCGTGGTGTATAATTCGTTCAATGGGTTGCTAGATTCTGTTGGTTAGAATCTTGTTGAATATTTTCACATCAATATTCATTAGTGATATTGGTCTATAATTTTCTTTTCTTGTTGGATCTTTTCCTGGTTTGGGTATCAGGGTGACAAGGTGATGTTTGGTTCATAGAATGTGTTGGGTTGTATTCCGTCTTTTTCTATATTTTGGAAAAGGTTGAGTAGTACGGGTACAAGTTCCTCTTTAAAGGTTTGGTAGAATTCTGACCTGAAGCCATCTGGTCCCGGGCTTTTCTTTTTAGGGAGATTTTGTATAGTTGATGCTATTGCAGAACTTGATATAGGCCTGTTCAACATTTCCACTTCATTCTGGCTGAGTCTTGGGAGGTGGCGTGCTTCCAAGTATTGGTTGATTTCCTTCAGATTTTCATATTTCTGGGAATAAAGTTTTTTGTAATATTCATAAAGGATTTTTTGAATTTCTAAGGGGTCTGTTATTTCATCTTTACCATTTCTGATTGATGAGATTAAAGATTTTACTCTTTTTTTCTTGGTTAGGTTGGCCAAAGGTTTATCTACTTTATTGACCTTTTCAAAAAACCAACTTTTTGATTTATTGTTGTATAATCCTTTTATTTTCTTTTTTTATTTCAGCCAAGGCTAGGTTTGAACCCGTCACCTCCAGCATATGGGGCCGGCGCCCAACCCTTTTGAGCCACAGGCACCACCCTATCCTTTTATTTTCAATTTTATTTAATTGTGCTCTAATTTTGGTTATTTCTTTTCTTCTGCTTGGTTTGGGATTGGAGTGTTCAAGTGTTCTTCCTTTTCCAGTTGCTTGAGATGTCCTATTAAGTTGTTAACTTCTTCTCTTTCCATTTTCTTAAGGAAGGCTTGCAGTGCTATATACTTCCCTCTTAGGACTGCCTTTGCAGTATCCCAGAGGTTTTGGTAACTCGTGTCTTCATTGTCATTTTGTTCCAAAAATTTGGTAATTTCCTTCTTGATCTTGTCTCTGACCCATCTATCATTTAGCATAAGGTTATTTAGCTTCCATGTTTTTGTATGAGTCTGCAATTCCTGTTGTTACTTAGTTCAACTTTTATTCCATGATGATCTGAGAAGATGCATGGAATAATTTCTATTCTTTTAAATTTGCTGAGGTTAGACTTGTGACCTAAGATGTGATCGATTTTGGAGTATGTTCCATGGGCCAATGAGAAAAATGTGTATTCAGTTTTGTTAGGATGAAATGTTCTGTAGTTGTCCATTAAATCCAAATGCTGAATGGTTATATAAGTTTAAATCTAAAATTTCTTTGCTAAGCTTCTTGTTGGAGGATCTATCCAACAGTACCAAAGGAGTACTGAAATCTCTGACTATGATGGAGCTGGGAGAAATCGAGTTGCTCAGGCCTATTAGAGTATCTCTTATAAATTATGGTACATTCTGGTTGGGTGCATAAATATTGATAATTGAAATCTCATCGTATTGAGTATTACCCTTAACAAAAATAAAGTGACCATCCTTATCCTTGCTTACTTTTGTTGGTTTAAAGCCTATTGTATCTGCAAATAAAATTGCAACACCTGCTTTTTTCTGATTTCCATTTGCCTGGAATATAGAAGACCATCCCTTCACCCTGAGTCTATATTTATCTTCTAAACTAAGATGAGATTCTGGTATGTAGCAGATATCTGGCCTCAGTTTTTTTAACCAGTCAGCCTGCCTGTGCCTCTTTAGAGGACAATTTAAGCCATTCACATTGAGTGAGAATATCGATAAGCCTGGTAAAATTTTGGGTATCAAGTTTTTTGGAAGTCCAGTGGACAATTTTAATCCTTTCACCACAGTGAAAGTTGGAATTTGATCAAAAATTTCTGAGTGAGTTTACTTTCATGGTGGAGAATTGTGCTGGTCATTATGGAAGATAGGTCTGAGAATATCCTGGAGAGCTGGTTTAGTTATGGCAAATGTCTTCAACATGTGAATGACATTAAAGTATTTAATTTCTCCATCATAGATGAAACTCAGTTTAGCTGTATACAGGATCCTGGGTTGAAAGTTATTTTGTTTTAGGAGATTAAAAGTCAATGACCATCCTCTTCTAGCCTGAAAGGTTTCAGCAGAGAGATCTGCAGTCATTCTAATACTCTTCCCCTTGTAGATTATGGTTTTCTTACATGTAAATGCTTTCAGAATTTTCTCTTTCATATTAACTTTAGTGAAGTTAATTATGATGTGCCTAGGGGATGTCTTGTTCGAGCTGAGTCGTGCTGGGGTTCTGAAACTGTCTGTTATCTGGATTTCAGAATCTCTTGGCATGTCTGGAAAGTTCTTTCATAATTTCATGAAGAAGAGCCTCTGTGTTCTGCGAAGCAACTTCGTTGCCTTCAGGGATTCCTATAAGGTGAATATTTTTCTTCTAATTATCCCATAGCTCCCTGAGAGAAAGATCCGTTTTTGCTCTCCATTTCTCTTCATCTTTGAGCACTTGGACATGTTCAAATGCTTTGTCTTCAATGTCAGAGATCCTTTCTTCTGTCTGCTCCATTCTGTTACTGAGGGATTCTACCATATTTTTCAGATCTTTGAGGGCTATAAACTCTTGTCTCAATGTTTCAAAATCTTTGGTCATTTTATCTTTGAAATCATTGAATTCTTGAGACATCTTTTGAATAATTTCTTGAAATTCTAATACCCTCCTTTCTTCCATTCTGTTAATCTTATTTGCTATCCAGATTCTGAACACGATTTCTAACATCTTAGCTGTCTGTTTATGGATGGGATCTTCAATTGCATCTGCTCCATTTTTCTTTGGGGGAGTTGATCTACTCTGGTTATTCATGTTGCCTGAGTTTTTCTGCTAATTCCACCCCATGGTGAATTTATACTGTTTGGAGTCCGTCCCAGAACCGTTCCTCCAGTGGCTGCCACCGGAGAAGATGCTGGCTTCCTCTGGATGTCCATAGAGACAGGGCGTGTCTGTCCTGAAAAGCCTCAGGGGTATGAGCCTTATTGTTCCTGCAGCTGTGGCTGCTGCTCTTCACCTGTGGGTACTGCTGCTCTAGTATGGTTCCCTCTCAACTGAATGTCCTCTCGTTTTCAGGCTGCCTGGGCCCGGCGAGGGTAGCAGGAGCAGCAGGGATCTGCCTGCTACTAGGGGAACATGGGGCTCTAGCCACAGGCCTCTGGCCGCCCAGTGCCTGGTGAGGGAGGAGGCGGGAGTAGCAGGGATCTGCTTGCCGCCGGGGAACACAGGGCTCTAGCAGTTCTCTGGCTTCAGGGCCGGGACAGGGCACTTGGTCCAGTCCTGCATGGGTAGGGGGACACTGCTCTTGGGCCTCCCCTCACTGTCTCTGCAGGCAAGGGGGGAAGGGTGAACTGGAAATTCAAAATGGCAGTGAAGACGTTAGTTCGATTTTTCTGCCTGGCAAGAGAGTGTTTGGAATCTCAGCAGAGTCCCTCTAGGGGAGTAGACCCCACTTTCTGTAGCTCTCACATGTCGGGTAAGGTAATAGGTCCTCAGTTCACCACTTGCCTATAGAAAACTTACAGGAGCAGATGAAGAGAAAATAAAGAGAAAAGCACAACTTTCTTGGGGGAGGGGATGGACAATTTCCCTTTGGGATGAATTATGTACCTGTAGATTACTTTCTTGGAGTCGCAACTTGCCTCAGCAGAAATGTCCTGCAGATATCGCTCTTCTCTCTCAGCTAAACTCCTGGTCTTCAACTTTGTTGCATAATTTCTGGACATTATCCTTACCTCTGGACGGGAGCCTCTGTCGGAGGCTGGCGCCTGTTGGCCATCTTGCCCCTCATTTACATTTTTTCTTAGTAGACCACAGGCTATAATAGCTATGTTTGCCCCAGCACTTAGGGGAATGCTTATTCAGTATTTTTTAAATAGTGATCTTAACTGGCAAAGTACTTTAGAGAATAAAAAGAAAAAAGACATAGTTCCTGTCTTCAAGGAGCTTATAATCTAGACAAGAATATAAAACAGCTGTATAAATCACTGTAATGCAGGGCAGACCACCACAAGAAAGACAAAAAGCACCACAATGGTTCAAAAAGGGAAAGAGGGTATATCTGAATGACAGGATTCAGAAATGGTGTTGTGGTGACAGTGTATTTAACCTGAGCATCATAAGATGGCTTTGTGTTCTGATATGCAGGATAAAAGACAGAAGACTTTTCAAGAAGAATAAAAGAATAACAAAAGCTACAGAGACAGGAAAAAACACATTAGAAATGTTAAAAGATATGTTGTCTGAAGTCAGGCAGATCTTGGCTACAATTTTGGCTCTATCATCATAGCTGTATGACCACAAGCAAGTTCCTAATCTGTTAAATGAGATGCAGTACCCACCTCATAAAGCTACTATGAGAACTAATTCAAACAATGCATATAAAATGGTTAAACTGTGTCATGAATAAATGCATCATTTGATTAAAAAAACACATGGGTAGTAGATGGAGATGAGGCTAACAAGACAAGATCACAGAAGGGGTTAAATGATAAGACAAGGACTTTGACCTTGACTCCATACAAACATTGAAGCCATAGAATCTTGAGCAGAGGTGTGACAAGGTCAGATCTGAACTTGTAGCATATAGGACTGACTCAAAAGGAGGAGCCAGGGAATGAGAGGAATTAGAGGTAAAGTGGCCAACCTGTCTTCAAAATGTCAAACAAATTTCATTCTAAAACCCTGAGGCAACTGGCCACCAATTAATCAATCAATTACTACTCAGGCCACAAAAACCAAAATTCAACCATATTCTTTGTATAGGTACCAATTTGGTATTATACCATATAAAGGCTACTTACTGCTGGTAGTACCAATCTAAACATCTTATATGCATTAAAAATAAGGTAGAAACATTAAAACAACATGTAAAGATGTCCAGTGTCTTCACACCATGGGGCACAATGAAACAGGCTTTTTAAGTGCCCACTTGTACTATTCATCATTCTACCCTGATTTTTAGGAGTAAAAAAGACTGTGTGGATTGCATAATCCTCCACAAGAGGGCATACTATTTTCGTAATTAAATCAGTTTTTCCACTTTGTAAAATGTGTAAACTATAAACTGACACTGTCTTGGACATTTAGACGAAGAGTTTAAATCCTTCTCAAAGTGCAGTTCAGTAAGACCTTAAATTGACCTGAAAATTTTTGAAGACAGGAATAAATTGTAAAGGAAAAGATTTTATAGGCTCTTTACTCTCCCCTTCTTAAACCACTCCCTTGAACTACCATGACCCAGCAGATTATCAACTGGATACATCTGTCTCATTTGTAAATAGAACTGTATTCTTACATAAAACTATAATTACAAAGCTATCTACAGACTAATCTTTTCAGTGAATTCTTTGCTAAAAGGTTGCATTTTAGGCCTATGCCTTTGTACTTTTAATTAAGTCTGCATTTCAGATTTCCTTTCTAATAATTATATGAAAGAAAAAGAGACATGTCACTTCAGAAATACAGCTATATGAATACACTTCTAATAACATGTGTATTCAACAATCAAAACCCAGGTTTACTCACTTCCTTCAAAACTTTCTTTGGGGAATATCAAGGAAAACCCTACATGGCACCACAGGTAAAAAAATTAAAACACTTTTAACATAATAGATACAAAACAATTTAACAGGTTCAGATTTACATAGAAGGACTCTTCCAGGTGACAAGTAACTCTCTATCAACTTCCTTTGTAGATACCAAATATTGATTTGGGCTTTGCCTAAATCTTAGTATCTATTCTGAGTAGGGGTGCTTGTACTGTAGGTTTGCAAAATGTGAGTTACACAACAAGGAAGAGCCTGATACAACGGACATTTAATTTCCTCACCGAACATCAGACTTCCACAAGGAAATAAAATAGACATGTGGTTTCTCTCTTTCTGTTCACTTTATTTTACACAGAGTTGAAACCTCATTCACAGGTGAAGACTCTTAAACAGAAAGGTACCAGTATAGGGATTACAATCAATAAAACTGACAACCAGATCCAGTACAACAACTACTACATTCTTTCTCCACTAGTCAGGGGTGTCCAACCCGCACCTCACAGGCTGCACATGGAATATGTGAGCACTTTTTTGCTTATCTGTTGTGGTGGATATCACCAAAATATGGACTTTTTTTTTCCTCTTAGCTTTCTTTAGTGTTTGTGTATTTAATGTATGGCCCATGACAATTCTGCCAGTGTGTGGCAGAGAAGGCAAAAGTTGAACACCCCTGATGGATTTCTTGAGGGCAGAAGAAAGCTTTGAAAATCAAATAGCAAAATATACGACTATTACACACTTTTCTTCATGGTTACTCTATCCTTAAAAAAGGTAGCAATGTGTGAAAAAACTATAGACTAAAAAGGAATTTAAAATTTAGGTACCATTAAATTCTTAATATCTAAGAAAACAAAGTATATGAAAAACAAGGAAATAACAATTGCTTTAAAATACAAGGTCACAGACCAGGCATGGTGGGTTCAAGCCTGTAATCCTAGCATTAGATCTAGGAGGCCAAGGCAGGAGGATCACTTGAGACCATGACTTCAAGACCCACCTGGGCAACACAGCAAGAATTTGTCTCTACAAAAAATAAAACAAAATTAGCTGGATATAGTAGTATGTGCCTTTAGTCCCAGCTACTTGGGGGGCTGAGACAGGAGGATTGCTTGAGCCCAGGAATTAAAGGTTACAGTGAACTATGATTAGGCCACTGTACCCCAGCCTGCGCAACACAGTGAGATCCTGTCCCTAAGAGTAAAAGTAAAAAAAAAAAAAAAAAAAAAAAAAGCAAGCTACATTTAAAAAGCTGAAGTGAACTTTATGCAGTTTCACTGTAGGCAAAGTGTTCTTAATTTTTTGATTTAGCAGTCTCTGATAATCTGATGCCATAGATTCTCTTCTCAGAAAAATGTACAGGCAGACAAAATGTTGCATCTAACTTGAACAGATGAAGAGCCCTGTTCTAGAAACCTTCAAAATGCACACTTAGAATAATGACTAGGCTTATTTAAACTACGTAGGTAACAACTTCATTAAGATAAAACTTCCAGATGAAAATTTACCAAACCTACATGATCTTTATTAACAAAATTCTTCAATGAATTTTAATGGTTTTTTTTTCTTAAAAATATATTATTTATGGTTCCTCTTCCTTTCTAAAACATCAATTAGGATAGTATATATGAAACGAAACAAACATACTAAATTATATTTGTTTTTTAGAATGGGATTATGGGTGACTTATCTTTACTCTCAACATTGCTTTTGAAAATGTTTTAAATTGTTTTTTAAATTTTTGGGGGGGGGGGTACAAAGTGGACAAAGTACCCAGTGCCCTGGGTAGAGTGCTGTGGCATCATAGCTCATATCAATCTCAAACTCTTGGGCTTAAGCAATCCTCTTGCCTCAGCCTCCTGAGTAGATGGGACTACAGGCCTGCACCACTATGCCTGGTTAGCTCTTCTATTTTTAGTAGAGACAGGCTCTTGGTCCTGCTCAGGCTGGTCTCAAACTCCTGAGCTCAGGAGATCCATCCACCTTGGCCTCCCAGAGTGCTAGGATTATAGGTGTGAGCCACTGCTCCTGGCCTCAGTTAAATCTTTTTGACCTTAACGATAGTCAACCGTATAGTTGATACGGTTTCTACTCTGTAAGTAGCAATGGCAACATAAGGAACATTGTGAGTACTTGAGCTGAGTTATAGAAAACTTTATATTAAGTGTCCACCCATGATTATATAGCTATACTCTAAGTTTTTAGTTTCTTTTAAAGGCTGCAAAATCTAGTTCTGTTAGCACTCATGGGCCTAAAGCACTGAAAATACATACAATAATGGTTCTAAATTAAAATTCCTCTACTAACAGGATAAGTCTCTTAAGTTTTCTATGATAGAAGTATCTACATAAAAATATATTTCTGAGGTACTTCTATTACTTTCTATAAACTCGTGTCAATACTGAAGTGTAAATATAGGCCAATTTTTCATTACAGACTTTTGCTAAACTATAATAAGAGATTATTCCCACGCTCAAGAGAGTAGGGCACCAGCCACAAACACCAAGGCTGGCTGCTTCGAGCCTGGCCCAGGTCTGCTAAACAACAATGACAACTGCAACCAAAAAACAGCCAGGCGTTGTGGCGGGCACCTGTAGTCCCAGCTACTTGGGAAGCTGTGGCAAAAGAACCACTTGAGCCCAAGAGTTTGAGGTTGCTGTGAGCTATAATGCCACAGCACTCTACCAAGGGTGACATAGTAAGATTCTGTCTCCAAAAAAAAAAAGAAAAAGAAAAAGAAAAGATTACTCCTTTAAAGATCTCAACTGCAATAAAATTCTATGAGTGTAATACTCATTCTTATTATGCTTTATTGTCATTATTATTTCTAAAGTAAATAAACAACTATGTTACTCAAACAACCCTTTCACTCTTTGAAATTTTTCTTAAAAAAGAAGTTGAGTAAGTAAACCAAAAGTTTACTGAAATCCGGTCCCTAATGCATGAAACAAAGACATTATAGAAAAATCTTTAAACTTTTGTCATTCTACTGTAAATATTCCACTTCAAGGATCTCTGATCTGGAAAAACAAATTTAAATCAGCAGTAACTTTCCTCATGCTAATGGCTGTCATAACTAACACTTATCTATCATTTAAATCTTTTAATTTTCCATCTTCAAATTTCATGGATTATAAAAAACAGGAAAAATTTCTTCTTTTTTATATGTATACTTGACATATGTTCCTATCTCCCATAATAATCAACACAATAAGCACTATAAAACTTCCTTTTGCCCGCAGATAAGAAAAGCTTTAAATATTAAAGTTAAATCATATTACTCTCACATTTAAAGAAAATGCACTTAGTTTATCAAAATAAAGGACCTTTTCAAATAAATACTCTCCTTTAGTATTTTATTAGCAAAGTTTTTTAAAGAGCTTATAGTACTGGGGGGGCAAAAAGAAAGACATTACAAATTCCACTCTATGTTCAAAAAGGAGAAAAGCTACTATGGATAATCTATAAAACACAAATATTTCTGTCTATTTTCATCAATCATTTAACTTTCCTGGATAAAAAAGTGTATATAAATCTGACTCTTTAACAAATAAAAATATGGATATTTATTAGACTCTTGGGCAGAAAAAAATATTTCTAAAACTCTGTATCTGATTCAAACCTATTTCTGTAGAGCAGGAGGGCATCTGGAGAGAAGGGTCAAGATTAGGAAAGGAATTTCCTATACCTTGAAATGAATGCTTTCCAAAGAGATCCTGATTACACTCTTAAACCAGCTCAGAGTTCACTATTCAAATTTAGCAATTAATTCTAAGTGAAAAATTATAATTTATTACTTATAAAACTTTATAATATATTCAATGACAAGAAGATTTAGTATCCACACTATAACTACTTATAGTCTTCACTATTTTATAATACAAATCTACAAAAGCAATTTTTTTATTCCTGAAGCACTATGAGTCAGAATTAAGCATTTATTACTCTTAGAAAATGTAAAATATTACTTGGATAGATATAGTCATTCTAAACTCAAGTAATAAAATACAATTATCCTAGATTCTCAGTATTATTTGCTTTTCAAGGAGGTAATTTGAGACCTATTATAATGTTGGCATTAACCTCTAAATATGTTATTGAAAATGTTTAGAAACCTAAAAAAGCGATACCAAGCCACAGAATAAATTTAAAAGGCAATAAAGAACTAAAACAAATTATTTATAGGCCCAAGAACAATGTTTACTAATTAATGGACCTACCAACACTTAGCTACCTAATTTCATATCTTCCCCCTCTAAAAATATATATGAATTCTTTTATTCCAATAATTCCCACATTACCAAGTATAATGGGTGAAGTATAAACACACTGAAAATCCAGAAATGTTCTAATTTTCCATACCCCCACACACACATATATACAGGGCTGCACACTGCATTTCTTTCAATCAACTGAATTTTATTTGTGCAGCAGCCTCCCCTCTCTCACTTGCTACTGCCTGATTTAGGGTATACTGTGGTTAACTGCTTATTTTCTTTGCTAATTGGCGAGTAGCATTTAACCTTTTTAATGAATAGAAAGAAATACATTCACACCAGATATTAAAAATGCATTATTTTTCAAAGATTGTGCTTTCCATTGCAAGTATTACTCACCTGTTTGAACATCAATAACCATCTGATGGCCTCCTCTCATTCCTGGTCGGTTATCCTCTCCATCACCTGAAGTAGAAATAATATTTTCTTTTAAAGAAATAACAAAGAACAACTACAAATACAGAGTAACTTCATTCATAAGTCTATAATGAGCAGTAAAAATAACCACATACAATTAGTAAAAGTACTCATGAAAAAAACAGTATGACTTAAGTCTATGTTTATAATACCAGCTCTATTTTTCCAAGTGAATTCAGAACATTAATGCAATTGGAAGGTATTTTCAATTTAGTTATGAGCAACGCCATAAATCAGCACAGATCGAGGATATTTAAAACATAAAATAAGTTAAGGTGCTGAACTTGGAATACATAAAACAAAAATCTCTAAATTAATTGAGTGCCAAAATGAAAGTGAACACAGTGCAAAATTACATCCTGTGTCTATATTCTAAGCATAGTTTATCAGTATAATGAGCAGTTTTAAAGTTCATAAAACTAGTTACTGAAAACTAAGATGCTATCAAGTTTCATATTCAGACCATTTCCTTAATTTTGTGCCAAAGTTCCAAAAGTCAGTTCCTACCTAATTTACCAGCTATTTTATTTGAGTACTGAGAAAATGTAACATATACTTTACTTCAATTCTTCTTACCATCACAGTGTTTTATAGGAAGATTTAAATATCTGTTAACTTTTTAAACTTCTAAAGAAGAAAATTATTATTCAATTTTTATCTACTCTTCCCTTATAGCACATCTCAAATAAATAAATATATACCCTCATTTCAGTGGTTCAATAGGCTGCAGGATTCTGACGTCTTATAGAAAGCCTAAGGTTTTCTTCATAACACTTCCATTAACTGAAACATATTACTTCTGCTAAGTTTTCCTGTATCAACTTTGTCCTATGTAAAATTGAGAAGAATATCCAATTTTATACTAATTTCCTAGGGGTGCTATGAGAATGTCTCAAATGTCAGTTCTTATATACAGAAAATAAGACGCAAAACTGAAGCTTTTCATTACTACTGTACTTAGCAGCTAATCATTCAGAAGTTTCTTGAAACTTCTTGCTCCCTTCTAACAAGCCTTTCAGATTCTGTAGCTCATTATCACTGAAGTTTTGCCCTTCTCCTCTTTATTCTCCTCAAGTCAGTATTGCCATTTTTAAGAACAGATTAAGAAGACACTAAAATAAATTCATTTTTAATACAATAAAATACATTTTACATATTTGGTCCATTAGCAAATACACAATTACGATCCCCATTGACAAAATAGGAAAATGATGTTTGCGTAACAAATTATGGAAGTTCATAAACAATTTCCCCCTGCATGTATATTAACGGTTAACACTATCAGGAAAAGCTTTCTCGCAATTAAAGAGAAGGCTTTAGCAATATATGAAGCCCTTATGGAGAAAAGCTGAGTATCTATAGAATTGCCAAGTAGTTTGCATGAAGGAATTGCTATACTTCCCACTACATTAACAGTTGGGAAAGCAGTGAGTGTATATGAAGAGATGACAAACAAAAACTTCCCTCTACATGACAATAATGGATTAGTGAAAAAGACTACATTTTGGATTAGATTTTAAGTCGTGACGCAAACACCTTTATTAGCAGGAAATCCCTTCTAGGATCTCCATCTCAAAGAAGGAAGAAAGAGCCCCAGGGCTTAAAGCTCCAAATACACTTTGATACTCAATATAAATATCTTTAAAAACTTAATTGTACTTGTACTTATTGTTATTGGAATTACTATACTAGTTTTTACCATACCATCTAGTTACAAAGCTCCATAGATTTAGAATGATCTACTCCTTCTCTATTTTATTCATAAGCTTTCTTAGCAATTTTGCAGAACTTAAAAAAGTTTTCAGGAACAGATGTATGGCATTACAACAGAGCGTACAATTTTATACATTGTCTCTAAAAGAGCAATTTCTGATGAAATTCTGTGTAAAAACTGCCCAACCTTTTGTTTTGGCAGTAAAACAGAAAAGCCTTAGAAGACAATGTAACATATTAAACTAACTCTGCCACCTAAAGAATCTATGTCTTGTTTTAAACACCTGTTTGTTATTAAAACAGTACTATGACATGGAGCTATTTTAGGAAAACTGAAGACAGAGATATTAAAGAAAGAGCACCACAGCTTAAGATGGTATGGCTTACCTTTGGTGCTTTTGGGAATAATTTGACTCCATCGTGGTTTGTATTCCTGTTGACTGATATACTGATTGAACAAGCCATCTGCAAATACCAAAGAATAAGAGAGAAATTACACCTTAACCAGCTTACACTTTGAATTATAGACAGAAAGATTAAAATGCAGATGCCTATATTGAGAGAAATTAATACTGTCACTAATATAACAGCACTTTTCCTAAAACACGCATCATCTCAACTTCAATTCATTCTATTTCATATACAAATAGTAAAGTATTAGTTGACATAATCATGTCAATAAATTGCTTTGCGGATAGCTCATATTTAAGTTACTGTGTTTCTCATTATTGTACCTATTAAATACAAAAACGTTGCTGTACTCAAGGGACAAGTATGTGACGTTAACAAGGAGTTAAACAGAAACCCTGAAAGAAAAAACAAGGGGCCCGGCGCCTGTGGCTCAAGTGGCTAAGGCGCCAGCCACATACACCTGAGGTGGCAGGTTCAAATCCAGCCCGGGTCCACCAAAACAACAATGATGGCTGTAACCAAAAAATAGCCGGGCACTGTGGCAGGTGCCTGTGGTC
>NW_003852444.1:12537467-12540042 GCF_000181295.1 Otolemur garnettii
GCACTCTACCCAGGGGGACAGCTTGAGGCTCCGTCTCAAAAAAAAAAAAAAAAAAAGAAAAAATAAGGGAATCATTTGGGAGAAGAAAAAAAGATATAGGACAATTTAAGGCTGCAAAACAAAAGCAGTAGAAAATAAAAATAAATAAAATAGGCTTGGCGCCTATAGCATGATCGTACAGTACTGGCATTGAGGCTGGCGGGTTCGCACCCAGCCCAGGCCTGCTGAACAACGACAACTGCAACAAAAAAATAGCAGAGTGTTGTGGCAGGCGCCTGTAGTCCCAGCCACTTGGGAGGCTGAGGTAAGTGAAGCTCTTAAGCCCAAGAGTTTGAGGTTGCTGTGAGCTGTGACGTCATAGCACTCTACCAAGGGCATCATAATGAGACTCTGCCTCAATAAAATAAAATAAAATAAAAGTAAATAAATAAAATCTGTAAATAATCTGAATAAATGTTCTACTTCATTAAAAAAAGACTTATATATCTTTTAAAAATCATTTCTAAAAATTAATATAAATCCAAATGGGACGAGGAAAGGGCAATTAAAAACTGAAAAGATTACATTTAATTCTTCTGTGATCTCCTATCATCCATTTTTCTTTCAACTACAAAATGTTTAATCTTCACATCCTATGATGAAATGGATTATTGCATCTGAATCCCTTCCCACCAACAGTGTTTTGTACTGGTACTTTTCAAAACTAGGATATAAGAGACTAGTGAAGAAAATGGGAGCTCCCACCACTTTGGTCTAGATCCTTATAGTACATCTTCAGGAAAATTTAAATAACTAACCCTTTAAAGTACAGATTCCCTTGTTATACAGTGGAGTATAAAACTGTATAGACATAGAAGTAACAACAGCAGTAACAGAACTATATTTACTGAATACTCACCAAATGTTAGAATCCAGGTTGTTTTACTTATTTAATTCTAAACCCTATGAACTAGGCATTTATCATCTCTGTTTTACAGATAGGGAAATGAAAATTTACAGAAACTAAAGAAACAAAAGCACACAAGTCTTAAGTGGTGGGATTTGGATTCAAGTTCCACAATGCTTTACACACTCCTCAATTGTTTCAATGATTATTCTTAATCTATCTCTTTCCTTTTTTTTTTTTTGTGAGATAGAGTCTCACTTTGTTACCCTTTGGTAGAGTGTTATGCTATCATACCTCACAGCAAACTCAAACTCTTGGGCTCAAGTGATTCTCTTGCCTCAGCCTTCCAAGTAGCTGGGACTACAGATGCCTGCCACAATGCTCGGTTATTTTTAGAGGCCGAGTCTTGCTCTTGCTCAGGCTGGTCTGGAACCTGTGAGTTCAGGCAATCCACCAGCCTGGACCTCCCAGAGTGCTAGGATTACAGGTATGAGCCACCGTGCCTCGCCTTAATCTACTTCTTAAGACTTGCTTTGGCCAGGCATGGTAGTTCAGACTTGTAATTGTAGCAAAGTGGAAGGCTGAGGAAAGAGGATTGCTTGAGCTCAGGAGTTTGAGATCAGCCTGAGCAAAAGCAAGACCCCAGCTCTATCAAAATAGAAATGTCAGCCAGGCGTTGTGGCAGGTACCTATAGTCCCAGCTGGTCAGGAGACTGAGGCAAGACGATCGTTTGAACCCAGGAGTTTGAGGCTGCAGTGAGTTATGATGATGCCATTATTACTATAAGAATATAAAGATTCTCTTCCTCCCACACCTCCATCGTACCTCAAATATTTATCAAGCCCTACTCCCAGTCTCTTCAACAAAAATTAGTTTAATAGTAAGGGACCCAATTCTGGGTTCATGAAACATGAAAAATATTTGGGAACTAAACAGGCATACACAGAAGAAATCTATTTTTACTCTTCTAGACATTTTCTTATCAGTATGCAATGCACACAACTGCTAAGGTCAATCTGGTCAATTCTACAATGATGAGAGCAAAAACAAAGAGAGATAAAGAAACTGGATCACTGATCAACCAACCATGAAATCCATCTTACACTATACATCTTACACGATACAACATTTCCATACTTTATAAACTGGGCTTTTCTTGTGCATGCACCCAAATAGATCACAATCTATAAAGTTAGCTTTACTATAAATTCTGTTATTGGACTCTGAGTTATAAAGTAAGCGCTCTGTGACTTATAAACTCACCAAAGATCATGCAATTTACAGAAATCTCTCTTATCCCTTTCTTTTCTGGGTAATTATGAAACTCAGCTGTAACCAAACAACCAACTTTTTCAGCTGTCACATCTTCTCAGCTAGCTATAACTGAAAACTTCCATCCTGTATGTACATTTATCAAGTTTCTTTTTTTATTTGGTTTTGGGACTTTACAAAATTCTTTCAAAAACAAAGTGCCCTTTTAAATTAGCACTCACAAATTGGCATGTACATTTTACTTGTTACAGCAAAAGCAATTTCTTTTAGTGAGAGTGTTTCTGTCACTTATTTTTCTCCTCATGGCCTTTGTAATTGTTACCCGACCCTGTCTACTATGACCAAAACTCTTCCCTCATTACAACAGGTGAAGACCCTTTTCTCAGATAAAATGTTGTGGGGCTCCTATTTTTTTT
>NW_003852444.1:12541978-12549718 GCF_000181295.1 Otolemur garnettii
AAAAAAAAAAAAAAACTTTCGATAAGTTAAGCTCCTTATATATAAAACTGGAATTTATGAGTTGGATGAGACCTGAGCTTCCTTCTAAACTCTGGAATACTAGGACTCTACCACTGTTAGAACCAGTATATTTATTAGAATAGAACTATGTGTATCTACTTGATCCATTTATATTCATCTTGGAAATGTCTCCATCTCTTCTTTTCCCTTAAGTCTTCTATGACTCTATCCTGAAAGAAAAATGACAAATCCACTGGGGAAAATTCTTCTAAGAGCTCCTAAGGCAGTGATTACAGCAACAATTCCAATCAGATGAAGGATTGTATCTCTAATTTTTAAGTCATTCTGAACACTGCGGAAAAAATTAAATTTTCTAACTGCTTCTTCAACCAACTCTTCTATCCCCACTCCTGTTAACCTAAAAGTTTAACATATATATATTCCCCCCTTCAATATCTTCATGCTTGTTTCTTTTCTACTAAATAAAACTGTCACATAAAAAAAACTGTTGCCTAAGAAAATACTATCAGTAATTTTCAAGGAGAAAAAAAATCAAACTCTTTAACATTGTAAAATACTTTTGCAAATGCACACACATTGATGGAAAAAACACAACACTGACATACATCAAAAAGAAAAGTGATTTTCTTTGGCTGGCAGAAGTAGAATGGTTTTTGTTTTTTCTTTATTCTTTTCTATATTCCCAACTTTTTGCATCAAGCACTATAATTACCAGAAGAAAATACACAAAACACCTAACACATGGAGCTATTTCCTAACCTTTATTAGCAATATAAGCCATTTCTAGGCCTTTGTTACCCCTGAAATGTCTCTTCTTCACAGCTCACTAGATACATCACATTTCTATAAGCAATGCTTTATACATTGACATTAGCTTGTCTTAAGGATAAAGAGAGCCAAACTTGCCCAGAGGCATCTTTTTGCAGACGAAATAACTTCTAAAATTTAAAATATTAAGTATTCTAAACCTAAAATTACTAAAAATTATGATGATCTTACTGTAGGCAAGACAAAACTAACATCCTGAACAGTTAACAGCACAGGACCAGAAATGTTCAATGTATAATAAACGCTCAGAATTTTTGTAAAAGCAGGGAGGGAGTGTGCTTTCCCAGCCATACAGCTGACATTTCCCTTTGAAACTTCCTACTCTTCCGTAGAGATCATTAGAAAACCTGAAGAAAATTATTTAGATATAGCATTATTTAATCTGGAAATAATTTTTAAGAAAGATCTTACTGAGGAAGAAAAATGTAACTTTTATTGATTACCTACTGAACGCATGACACCTTACAGGTCATTTACTCCTTAAATCCACACAATGGACATTATTAATAATGGCAATGACTAGAAAACTCAGGCTCAGAGAAGTTAAATAACATACATGTACCCAAGAACTCTAAACAAAAAAATTGAAAGCCTAATTCCAAAATACATATCTTTTTCACCTCTTCACAGCAAATATAAACCAGGAATATAGATACACACATATCACAATTTCGAGACATGTCAAATTTTACCTATTCAAAATCACACAGAAAAAGATAAAAACTTTGGAACAAAAAGTTTACCATACCAGATCATTCCATTATAATATTGAACAAATTGAATATAAAAAACATGAATAAAACCAAAAAAATTAAAATACATTATTTACTATTTAAAGAAAAAAATGTAATCTCTCTTTTAAATAAGGCTGACTACTATGACTTGCTACTTCTTACATTTCATTTCTCCTCTGGAGCACTAGTTTTCCACTACTCCAGATCACTTACCGAAAGCATTCCTGTCAGGTAGAAGTGGTTCCATATAAGAAGTTGTTCTGGTATGGTAAGCTTTTGAGAAGCTGGCTGCTCTATCAATAAAACAAAACAAAAACCAAACCAAATCATAACACCTCTTCTTATACAGAAATCAGACTTAGCATAACAGACAAGAGTAAAAAATAGGAATTCCAGCTCTCTCATACCCCCCTACATACATATGCCCACCTGTCCAATTCTATTATTAACCTCTTGATACTCTTTTAACCTCTTGATACTCTTTCATTTTACTCAAACAAAAAATATTATTTAAGACCTTATAAAAAACTTTACACTCTGCAAAGAAAGATGATAAATTAAATGTTTCTACTTCATTCTGATACATGTTATTGCCTCTTGCTAGGGAAATTGAGTTATCAATAAATAATCCACATCAGACCTTTTCTTTTTGAGACAGCTTACTATGATGCCCTGAGTAAAGTGTCATGGCGTCACAGCTCACAGCAACCTCAAACTCCTGGGCTTAAGTGATTCTCTTGCCTCAGCCTCCCAGTAACTGGTACTATAGGTGCCCCACTATAGCACCTAGCTATTTTTTGTTGCAGATGTCATTGTTGTTTAGCTGGCCTGGACCAAGGTCAAACCCGCCAGCCTCGTTGTCTGTGGCTGGCGCCATAACCATTGTGCTACAGGCACTGAGCCCACATCAGATGTAAAGCAAGTTACATGTGGTAGCTATTATCAATAAAATAGCACACTTAATCTTCTTTTACACCTTCAAAAAAATATAGTACTACAAACGTTTATAAAGGCTTGGCAAACAACACATTCTATTTCAAATCCACAACAGACATGATAAAGAAGCTTTTTATTTTAATGTAAGAAGTACAGTATCTAGAAATCAAACAGATATAAGCTGGAAATCCTTTGAGGCAATCAACAAAAATTCTATCAGTATTTTTAAAAAAACACTAGTAACCCAGTTTTAATATAAAAGAACTTCCTAAACCTTTCATAATCTAAAAACAAAGTGATGACACCTCTGTACTCCAAATAATCTCACCATGTTACCTACATTTCTAATTCTTAAGTCTTATGAAGGCCTTTTATTTTATGCATTCACTTATAGATATTTTATGTAATTCAGTAAAAGAACTTAGGCGCTGTATTGAAATAATAGTGACATTCTCATCTATAAAAATAAGACAATAGACATTATACTGTTTCGAAAGTCTCAGAAACAAATTCATAAATGAAGAATTTAAAGATGCCCATGAACCATAAGTTTTAAAAATTGTATCTATGTTTTAAATGAAAGTGATGCAGTTGCTAATATTTCTATGAGTCTTATTTTTTCACAAAAGTCCAAAGCAGGAAATCAGAAGAGTCTGACAAAAGTAAAACCATCCAAAATAAATTAAAATATCACTCAGGATAAAACACACTAAGAACTAGTTGCTAACAATTTCAAACTATGTAACTAGAGTCTCCAAGTCCAATATAATTTCATTTTATCCTATGATTATATGACTACAATAAACAAAAACATTTCGTAGCATTCTCACTGGGTACAAGCTGTTCTTTCCTCTTAATAACAGATACTCTTTAAAAAGCACATGATTAAAAATGAGACTTAGGAAACTTTTAATCAAAAAGCAAAAATAGGCTCGGTGCCTGTAGCTCAAGCAGCTAAGGCGCCAGCCACATACACCAGAGCGGGCGAGTTTGAATACAGCCTGGCCTGCCAAACAATGACAATCATAACCAAAAAATAGCTGGGTGTTGTGGCAGGTGCCTGTAGTCCCAGCTACTTGGGAGGCTGAAGCAAGAGAATCACTTAGGCCCAGGAGTTTGAGGTTGCTGTGAGTTATGTTGTCACAGCACTCTACCCAGGGTGACAGCTTGCGGCTCTGTCTCAAAAAAAAAAAAAAAATCAAAAAATATTTCAAATTTCATTTAGAATCATAAACCATAGATTATAGTATTGCTGCCTATATCCAAACATCTATCAAATTTGATTTTACATAAAACAGAGATGACATACAAAGGAAATAATCTGAAATGAATTTATAGGCAAATAACTTGTAGAGTGTAAAATCCATCTTGATCATTCAAGAATAATGGTTTCAATTTATGAAAAGAAAAATAATCAATTTGGGGAACTGAATTAGCAAGTATTTACTGGGACAGTAATTAACCTGGCTCATTTTACCCTCAATGACTCCCCAACAATAAAAAATATATAGGTTTTCATTAAAAATAAAATAATATATATTTATCATGTTAAAAAAAAAAGGGCATAGATTTTGGGGCTAGACTACCTGAGTTCAAATCTTAGCTCTATTACTTACTTGCTATGCTGTCTTAGGCAAATTACTTAATAATTCTCATTTACTAAATGAGGATAATAATACCCTAGAAGGTAGGTATGAGAATTAAATAAATTCACACAAAGTGCTTAGAAGAATAGATGGCACATTATCAAGCTCTCAAAGACAAGTTAGTTATGATTATGATAATGAGGTAGTGTTCAGAAATATACTTGGCAGGAAACTAAGGATCTTTTATGTACAAAATGAGAAATATGGCACTAAGGCAAATAGGAGCTAAGAGAAGAGGGAGCAACTGGGTGAGGGAATAATAAAAGAAGCCATCTTGAGAGAGCTGGCCTTGAAAAATGAACTGCAAGTGAATAATGATGAAAAGGGAAGAACAGGAGAAAATAAAGCATAAACAAAGGCACGAAGACATAAATGAGCAAAAATTATGGGAAAAAGCCATGTTGCAAGAAACAGTCTGGCAGTCAGATGGGGGAGAAAGATTTTGCATTATAAGCATTGTAAACATTGAAGTAGAATCCTAAGACAGGAAAGAAGTATCAAAAGGAAAACTCTTGCATCCTGGAACAGTCTTAGATAATGACTCAGAAGGAACTTCCTAAAATAGTTAGGAAAAACTC
This sequence comes from Otolemur garnettii, assembly GCF_000181295.1. Lineage (NCBI taxonomy): Eukaryota > Metazoa > Chordata > Mammalia > Primates > Galagidae > Otolemur > Otolemur garnettii. The sequence continues at coordinate 12,546,722 of NW_003852444.1, forward strand.
ACTCATTCAAAGGTTAATAATAAAAAATAACCAATCCAAGAATTATACCAAGATACAAAATGAAAAGAAAGGAAGGATTTTTTTTTACAGTGACAAATGAATCTAATCAATAGGAAAATGTACCCAGCAATAGACCAAAGTGACCCAATACTTTTTCCACGAATACAAAAAAGTTAGGTAAGCAAACATTTTCTATAAAACATAAGCACAGATTAGAAGTAGAGCTCTAAATACTTAGAAAAGATAAGGGAAGGCAACAAAAGAAAATAAAACATGAATTATCTCTGGGTTGAGGGAAAAGAAGAAGTAAAAACTGAAAATATCACAGAAATGAAGGCTAAAGTATAAGAGTGAAAGAAGACACTAATAACAACATAATAATAGAACCAGGATAAAGAAAATAGATAAGCTTGAAAAAGTAAACAGAAATGTGCAGGTAAAGGATAAAGGAGGCTGGGGGTGGTAGCTCACCCCTATAATCCTAGCACTCTGGGAGGCCAAGGCAGGTGGATTGCTTGAGCTCAGGAGTTGGAGACCACCCTGAGAAAGAGAGAGACCCTGTCTCTACTTTAAAAAAAAAAAAAAAAGAAAAACTAGCCGGCCACTATGGCAGATGCCTGTTGTCTCAGCTACTTGGGAGGCTGAGGCAAGAGGATCCCTTGAGCTCAAGAACTTGAGGCTGCTGTGAGCTATGATGATGCCATGGCACTGAGAATAAAGGAGATTCTGGGCTACAGAATGAGATTCTGTCTCAAAAAAGAAAAAAAATGGGTGGATAAATGAGAACATGAAAGTTAAAGGCAATGTACATTTAATTGAAAGAAACCAAAATACAAAATAGTTAACAGAGCTGCCACATTGGTTTAGCAGTATAATTAGACAACCCTGTTAATGTAACTACAAACTAATCTAAAACAAAGATAAAATATTTAAACAACCAGAAGAAAAAAAAAGATTACATTCAAAGGGATGACAGTTGAAAATGACAGCATACTTTCAATAGCAACAATGGAAGCTGGATAATAGACAAATGATATTCTTATGTATTTGAAGAAAATAATTGCCAATCTAGAATTCTACATCCAGCTAAAATAGCCTTCTAAAAAAAAGACAAAAAATATCTGGCAAACAAAAACTGAGAGAGTTGAATTGCATTAAGTGGAATTCTAAAGGATGTATGTACTATAGTAGAGGGAATACAATCCTCAATGTATTATTAAAAAATGCAACAGAAATGAAGAGCAAAAAAAAATCAATAAATATTTGGTTAACACTAATGAATACTGACTTTGTTAAAATAAGCATATAATATTTTACAGGGTCTTTGAATATGGTATCAAAATAAATGACAACAGTAGAGCATATGAGTTGGAAGGTGAATAAATGAAGTTAGAAGTTCACTAAGTCCTTGTACGGGAAGAGAGAAAAGGAAAAGGTATCATTCAATTTTGCTAATTAACTATTTCTACTTGTAACTTCTACACTAATCACAAATAAAATAACAGAGTATGTAGCCAAACAAATAGAAAGGAGAACATGGCAATATTAAAAATTTTAGAAAGGTAAAAGACAACAATCACAAAGAAGAGATAACAGATATGACAAAGCATATAAAGTCAAATGGCAGGTTTAAATCTATGTATCTATCAGTAATCCAATCACATAAATGACATTTTAAAGGCCTGCATCAAACAAAGGCTTCTTTAGTGGATATTTTTAAAAACTTAACTATATTTACAGGGGGTTCCTTTTATAGGAAACAGAAAGGTTAGAAATAAAAGATGGAAAAAGATATGCCACACAAATGACAAATGAAAGGATATAATTTATATCTTACAGCAAAAACATTAGTAGAGCAAAAGGTATTTCATGATAAAAGATTTAATTTAAAATAAAAGAACTGAAAATTTATTTACAACTAAAACCATGGCATCAAAATATATAAAGCAAAATTGGCAGAACTCTACGTGACATATGGCATAATTTTCAAATTTAAAAATACACACTCTGTTCAAGTAAGTATATATGATGTGTTTATAAAAATTGGACAAACTGAGCCATACAGGAAGTCTCATCAAATTTTAAAGGACTGGAATCACACAGAATACACACATACACACTCTGACCACTAAGAGATTGCACCAGAAATCAGTAACAATGAAAATACCCAGAAAATCTCCACATACTTGTAAATTAAAAATCACATTTCTGGGCTGGGCATGGTGGCTCACGCCTATAATCCCAGCACTTGAGGAGCCTAAGGTGGGAGGATTGCTTGAGCCCAGAAATTTGAGACCACCCTACACAATGTAGTGAGACTCCATCTCTTTAAAAAAAAAAAAAGAAAGAAACACCTTTTTTCATTAGCCAGTTGTGGTATAGTCCACGTCTGCAGCCCCAGCTACTTGGGAGGCTGAGGCAGAAGGATAACTTGAATCCAAGAGTTCAAAGCTGTAACGAGCTGTGAGCGTTTCCACTGTGCAGCTTGAGTGACAGAGCAAGATCTTGTCTCTTTAAAAAAAAAAAAAACTTACTTGAAAACCCCACACTGTACCCCAGAAGTGCATCAATGTACATAGTTACCACTCAATTAAAAAAAAACAAAACTTACTTTAAAATTATATTCAGTTCATAATGAAAATATTGCACTGAACAAAAACTATTTCACAGAACTAAAGAATGAATAAAGGGACTTTTACATCTTTAAATGTGTGTAAATAAGGGAAATTTTCAAAGTCCAAAAATTAATGCACTAAGCATCCACCCTAAGTTATAAAAAAGACAACAAATTAATTCCAAAAGAGAAAAAAAGATAACAGTAAATGAAGAGTATAAAATCAAGAACACAGGAAATAACAGAAAGGATCAACAAAACAAAAATTAGTACTGTCAAAAGACGAGTGAATTTTTTTTTTTTTTTTTGAGACAGAGCCTCAAGCTGTCCCCCTGGGTAGAGTGCCGTGGCATTACAGCTCACAGCAACCTCTAACTCCTGGG
>NW_003852444.1:12550172-12554166 GCF_000181295.1 Otolemur garnettii
AAAAAAAAAAAAAAAAACCCAGAAAAATAAAACTTATTAAAGTTGAACCATATAAATAACACCTCTGACTAATCCTATAATATTTAAAGAAATCAAACTGACATGTAAAAATACTCCTAGAAAGCAAATTCCAAGCATAAACAGCTACACTGGGAAGGTCTATCAAGTGTACAAGAAAAAAATAACTAAAATCTTAACAAGTATTTAGAGAACAGGAACAAAAGGTTAACTTCTCAACCCACTACGTGAAAATCAGGTATCACTGATACTAAACCTGAAGAAGAGAATGAAAAATTATAAATAGCCAGAAGAAAGCTAACAAAACATTAATCAATCTAAATCCAAGATAAACCAAAAGAAATAGGTGACAAGTGTATCTAAAGAATACCAGGTTGGTTTAAAATTAGAAAATCAATCACTCTGATTTCATATATTAACAAAACAAAGCAGAAAAAAATCATTCTGCAAACAATAGGAAAAAAGTGATAAAGTTCAATATTAATTTGTTAATACAAACTGTCAGCAATCTAGGAATCTTAGACAGGGATCTACAAAAACCCTAAATCTTATTTGACGATAAGCAAAGCATTTCTTTTGAGCTCACTAACTACACAAAGATACCCACTATAGTTACCTCCCTCACCTTTATAGCTTGACCAATACATTAAAATGGTATAAGGGTTGAAAGAAAAAAAAAATGTGTTATTATTTCTAAGTATTTAAACTGAGGAAAATACAGCATAGTAAAATTTGTAAGATACAGAAAAAACTTTAACCCTAAAAGACTGCATTAGAAAAAAGGATATCAAACTAATGGCCTCGGTTTTCATGTTAAGAAACTAAAATCAAAACAACAACCTAAACCCCAAATTAAGTGGAAGAAAGGAAAAATAAGAATAAAGGTCAAAGTCAATAAAATAGGAGAACAAAATGGAAAAAATAATAAAATGAAAAAAAGAGCTAGTTCCTTAAAATATTTAATGAAACAGACAGACCTCTAGCCAGACTGCAGAGGAGAAAAAGGAAGACACAGACTTACCAACAACAGGAATAAGACATGATATAAAGATATTAAAATAACAAGGGAATATTATGAACAACTTTATACCAATAAATTTACCAATTTAGATAAAATGGGCATATTCCTCAAAAGATACAACCTACCAATGCACACTCAAAACGAAAACATAAAATATAAATAGCCTTATTAATACTAAATTTGTAGTTAAACACCTCACCACAAAGGTAACTCCAAGATCAGATGCCTTCACTGGAAAATTATACTTAGGTCATTAAGTATGAAATGTCTGGTTACCTTAAGTACTAAGTTTGACAGCTGGTATCTTTGACATTTCACTTTGACATGTCTTTTTTTCTATTTTTTATTGTGAAGGTACATCTTGTTTCTTTCAAACACATATTTTGGCTTTTGATTATATTTCAAATTTTTTTAGAGCAATTTCTGTGAAACCATGGAAAAGTCAAAAATTACTGTTGTTTTTGAATATGAGTTCTGTGATGGTATCAATGCAGCACAGACAGCTTGAAATATCAATGAAGTGTTTGGGAAGGATGTGGCTAATGAATGCACAGTATGTCCATAGTCTGAGAAGTTACGTTCTGGTGATTTTAATCTTGAAAATGAGCCACATGCGTGACCTAAGATCAAGGGAGATAACGATGAGCTGAAAGCTGTAGTGGAAGTGAATACATCTCAACCTACACATGAATTATCAGCAAGGTTTGAGGTTACTAGTCCAACAATATTGGACTATTCAAAACAAATCAGCAAGGTAAAGAAGCTGGATAATGGGTTCTGCATGAACTAAACAAGCATCAGAAGACAAATTGTCACGACATAAAGTTGAACCATTTCTACACCATACTGTTACATGTGATGAAAAATGAATTCTTTTTGACAACTGCAAGCTTTCAGCACATCAGCTGGATAAAGGTGAAGTGCTGAAACACAGACCAAAACTGAATATTCATCCAAAAAAGCTACTGGTGTCCGGTGGTCCAGCACTAGCTTCCTGAAACCTGGTCAATCAACCAATTGGAGGAAAAGATGAAATTAAGCAGCCAAGACTGGTCAGTAGAAACAGGCCAATCCTCTTGCAAGACAATGCTCAACCACATATTGCACTAACAGCACTGCTCATACTACAGAATCTGGACTTGGACACTCTTGTCATCTGCTGTATTTATCAGACCTTTTACACACTGACTACCGCTTCTTTCAGGTGGCTTACTTCTTGTAAGGAAAAACATTCAAGCTGTGGAAAATATCTTTCACGATTTCCCAGCCACTTGCTCTCTAACCTTTTTCATGGCTGGCATACACAGGCTATTGTTAACACGGCAAAACTGTATTGATAGTTTAGGTGCACACTTTAATTAACTGTACTGCTTCTTCTTTGAGATATGATAAGCTTTTGATTCAAAATCAGACATTTCATATTTGATGACCTAATACTAAGTTACTATTCTCTCTAAATAAACACTTCCAGAAAACTGAAGAGGGAATAATTCCCACCTCATTCTGTAAGGCCAAAACTACCCAAATACCAAAACAAGACATGCACATTATTAAAAAGTAGCAGACCAATATCCAAAATACTCAAATATATCCAAAAATACTCCATAAAAATTTAACAAATCAAATCCAACAATATCTAAAAAGAGTAAGACACCAATACCAAGTTTATAACAGAAATGCAAAATTAGATTAAAAACAGGCAATCAACCAAGGTGATTCAATATAGGCAGACCTTATCTGATGGTGCTTTGCTTTACAGCATTTCACAGATAAGGTGTTTCTTACAAACTGAAGGTTTGTAGCTACCCTGTGTCAGGCAAGAATATTAGAGCCATTTTTCCCACAGCATGCACTCATTTTGTGACTGTCACATTTTGCTAATTCTCACATTATTTCAAACATTTTCATTATTATTATAGCTGTTATGGCGATCTGTGATCTTTTATGTCACTATTGCAATTATTTTCGGTTCCACAGTCTGCAAACAGATGGTAAATGTTGCATGTGTTCTGACTACTCCACAAACCAGAGTGCCTATCTCTTTCCCCCTCCTTCGGCCTCCCTATTCTCTGAGACACAACAACACTGAAATTAGGCCAATTAATAACTTTACAATGGCCTCTAAGTGTTCAAGTGAAAGGAAGAGTCACCCATCTCTCACTTTAAATTGAAAGCTAGAAATCCTAACACTTAGTGAAGAAGGCATGTCAAAAACCGAGGCAAGCCAAAGGAAGGCCTCTTGTGCCAGTTACTCAAATTGTGAGAGCAAAAGAAAAGTCCTTGAAAGAAATTAAAAGTGCTATTTCAGTGAATACACAAAATAAAGCAAAACAGCTTTACTGCTAATATGGGAAAAGTTTTTGTAATGTGGATAGACCAAACCAGCCACACCATTCCTCTAGCCAAAGCCTAATCCAGAACAAGGTTCTAACTCTTCAATTCTATGAAGATAGAAAAAGGTAAGGAAGCTGCAAAAGAAAAGTTTGAAACTGCCAGAGGTGGATTCACGAGGTTTAAGGAAAGAGGCCATCTCCATAACACAAAAGTACAAGGTAAAGAAGCTAAGGGAAGCTATAGCAACCTATCTGGAAGATCTAGCTTTTCTTTCACTGATGAAGGTGGCTACATTTAAAAACAGACTTTCCATGTAGATGAAGCAGCCTTCTATTTGAAGAGGCCATCTAGGACTTTGATAGCTAAAGAGGAAAAGTCAATGAATTCATGGTTCTAAGTTTCAAAACAGAGTGACTCTCTTGTTAGGGGCCAATACAGCTGATGACTTTCAATTGAAGCCAATGCCCATTTACTACTCTGAAAATCCCAAAACCTACTGTGTTATATAAATGTAACAACAAAGACTTGGCGCCTGTAGCTCAATGGGTAGGGCGTCAGCCACATACACCTGAGCTGGCAGGTTGGAATCCAGCCCAGGCCTGCCAAACAACAATGACAACT